>NW_007256155.1:49469-60848 GCF_000164805.1 Carlito syrichta | reverse complement strand
TCACCTCAGCCTCCCAAAGGCGCAGGATTACAGGCTGAGCCACCGAGCCCGGCTTCCAGTTATGTTTTACTGAGTAACAAATCACCCTGAAACTACTTGGCTTAAAGCAGCACCAGTCATTTTTATATTATCTCCTGTGGGTTGACTAGGTTTGGCAAAGTGATTCTTGCATGGAAGTTTCTCATGCAGTTGCAATCCAAGAGCCTGAGTTATTTCTAAGGCTTTCTTACTCACATACCTGGCTGTTGCTGCTGGCTATTGCCTGAGACCTCAGCTGAAGCTCTTGGCTACCCCTGACCTCTCCATGGGGCTTGAGCTTCCCCACAGTGTGGCAGCTCAGTTCCAAGAACAAATGTCCCAAGAGAACCAGGTGGAAGCTGTGTCACTTTACGTGACCTAGCCTTGGAAGTCACATGGCATGCCCTGTGCTGTGGTCACATGTTCACTCTGATATTTGGGGAGAAAATATAGACCTTGCCTCTTAGTGGGAGAGTTATTGATGTCACATAGCTTGAAGGGCGTGTGGGATGGGAGATATAGTTGCCGCCACCTCAGAAAGTAGTACGTTCTGCCATAAATGCCTTTAGGGGGCCAGGCTCGGTGGCTCAGCCTGTAATCCCAGCACTTTGAGAGGCTAAGTCGAGAGGATTGCCTGAGCCCAGGGATTTGAGACCAGCCCCGGGCAACTTGGCGAGACCTGTCTCTACAATAAACCAAAAAATTAACCGGACGTGGTAGCACACACCTATAGTTCTGGCTACTTGGAAGGCTGAGGTGGAAGGATCACCAGAGCTCAGCAGGTTGACACTGGGGTGGCCGTGAGCATGCCACTGCACTCTAACCTGGGCGACAGGGAGAGACTCCAACTCAAAAAAAAAAAAACCATGCCTTTAGGGGCTAAGTGGTACACAGAATTTTGGGACACTGTCTGCTATTTTTTTAAAACATGAGGGGTGACGAGGTCTCTGGCTGCCCTGGAAATGTGTGCCCCCTTCTAAAAACATCACATTCAAATGGGGGAAGCCACAATACCAGCCAAATAAAATAAATCCATGGCTGGCCTTAGCTAAAGGGCCTTCCTGTCAAGGTAACTCAGTGCAAGGAAGGGAACCCCCACCCAACAAGGCTCGCCATGTGCTAGGGCCGGTGCTGGTCCTTCACATGTGCCACAATAACGGTGGTGCCCATCTTATAGCTGAGGAAACTGAGGTACCCAACAGTGACAGAACTGGCCCAGAGTCATCGAGTCAGGAAGCGATGAAGCTAGGTTTTTGTCTCAAGTTGGTCTTCCCCCTGTAGGGCCCTCATTCCTGGACTGTGAAATGGGAGCGTGGGTGGTGCCAACTGTAAAATGCTGTACACACTCTGAGTTGCGATTTGACACCCATATTTAGGGAGAAGGGTTGAAATGGACAGAAGCTTTTGTTTTTGTTTTTCTTTTTGCAGACAGAGAGACAAAAAGCAGAAATGGGGCTGCAGGGTGCAGTGAGTACGAGGCCCCTCCCTGTGACCCCAGGAGAAGCTTTAGAAAGACATCACCAGAAGGGTGGGCAGTACTGGCTGGCAAGGGGTCTGGACAAACAGGATACGAGTAATAGTAGGGTGGCTCTGAGGAAATAAATAACTTGGAGCTGAAGCTTATTGCACGGCATTATGAAGCGGTGAGGCGGCAATCCGTGAGGCTGCGACCGTCGCCGATGAAGTGGCAGTGGCTGGGGTTGAGAGTTCCTGGGCAAAGGCCCCTGCCCAAGCCCATGGAGAGGGACGGGGATGCCACCATGCCCCTAAAGTGCCTCTCGCAGAGAGCAGGGACTGGCTTCCTGGCCCTCCTCCTGTCAGAGCTCTTTTACGCTGACACCGTTGTCTCCCATCTTGAGGCCTCAGCAGCCTCCTTGCTGGCCTCCCTGTGTCCTCGTGCCCCAACAGACTGTTCTAGAGTGGCCTTCTACAGGGCAGAGCAGATGCTGTTGCTGTCTGCTGCAAAGCCTTCCACAGGGCCTGGTTGCTCTTAGAATAAAATGCAGACTCAGGCTGGATGCGGTGACTCACCTGTAATCCCAGCACTTGGGGAGGCCGAGGCAGGTGAATTGTGTGACATCAGGAGTTCGAGACCAGCCTGGACAATATGGTGAAACCTCATCTCTACAAAAAATCAGGAAAAAAAATATTAGCCAGGGCTGATGGCACACACCTGTAGTCCCAGCTACCCGGGATGCTGAGGCAGAAAGATCACCTGAGCCTGGGGGACAGAGTGAGACCCCAACTCAAAAAAAGAAAGAAAAGCAGACGCCAGTGCCCTGTTCTGTTCTTCTGCCTGGCCCTTCTCCAAGCTGGTGTTTTCCCCTCTGCTCACTTGCTCAGGGACTCCTGTCCGTCTCTCTTGCCAAGCTCCAAGACAGGGTTGGCTTGACCCCCAGTGTAACCCCAGCACACTGTAAGTTCTCAAATATTTGCCAACAACTCCTCCGTCTCTGGAAAAGGCAACTCTATCCTCACAGTTGCTCAGATAAAAAGTTTCTGGGTCATTCCTGACTCCTCCCTTTCCTTCACACCCCACACCGATTGACCAGCAAATCAACAGGCTCATCCTGCCAGATGTATTCGGAACCCCACCTCCAGCGCTGCCACCCTCGCCAGCCATCACCACTCTCACCCAGACAACCGCAGCCGCGTCCGCTCCAGTCTCCCTGCTTGCACCCTGGCCCCCTGTGAGCCACTTCCCACACAGCGACCAGACAATTCTCTTAAAACTGACATCAGGTCCTGTCCTCCTGCTTCTCAAAACCATCCACGGGCTCCTTGCTTGAGGGAGAGTAAAAGCCAAAGTTCTGGCAGTGGCCCCAAGGCCCTGCTTCACCTCCTCGACTCCCCTCGCCTCCCCTCCTGCAGCCCTGCCCTTTGCTTAGCGCCTCCAGGACTTGTGCTGTTCCCGGAAAGAGCCAAGCTCAGTCTCGCCCCCTGGCCTTTGCACTTGCTGTTCCCTCCGCCGGGACTGCTCTCCCCAGATCACCGCTTGGCCCACTTCTTACCTTCTTCTGGTCTCTGCTGAAACGTTGCTCCCCTGGCCAACCTGCATGGACCGTCACCTATGCATACATATGCACACGTGTACACGCGTGACCACACCGACTGCCCCCCACTGACACTGCTTTGTCCTCTCTGCATTCAATCCTTACTAGCTCACTATATACTTAATTGCCTCTGCCTCTACCCCTCTCTCCCACAGAAAGTAAACGCCAGGAAGGCAAGGACTTGATCGCTTCTGCTTTTTGGTGTGCCCTCCGCTTCCGGCTCAGCTGCTGGCACATGATGGAAGCCACTCAGCTCCTCCTTCAGGGACTGAATTCAGGCTGCAGTGATCTAGGCAAGACAAGTCTGGCCCAGGATGGGAGCTTTCAGATAAAACAAACTCCTCGTTTGTATAATGGTTAGCAAAACCAGACAAACACTTTTGCATTTAAAAGCCAAACAAACATAGCCGGGCTCGGTGGCTCAGCCTGTAATCCCGCGCCTTTGGGAGGCTGAGGTGAGTGGATTGCCTGAGCCCGCGGGTTCGAGACCCGCCTGGGCAGGTGAGACCTCATCTCTACACAACAAATCAAAAAATTAGCCGGGCGTGGTAGCGCGTGCCTGTAGTTCCAGCTACTTGGAAGGCTGAGGCAGAAGGATCCCCGGAGCCCAGCAGGTCGAGGCTGTGGTGGCCGGGAGCGGCCACTGCACTCCAGTCTGGGTGACAGAGTGAGACTCCAACTCAAAATAAATACATACATAAATAAATAAAAGCCAAACAAACATAACAAGAATAAGTTCCACGCCCCACTCCTTGCTCACTTTCCAACTTACCTTTCCTCAGGTGGGAACTGGGACAGGAATCCCGCTCCTTGTTGCCTGCCCAGCACCACTGTCCCGTTCCCCGAGACCATTTCGCTTTTCCTTTGGAGACCACCTCCACCCCCAGCATCAGCCCAGTGTGTTCAGTGCATAGACCCATCCCTGATACCAGAGGGGACCTGTGGCTGGTGCCCACCTTAGCCCTAGATACTTGCAGGAGACTAAAGCGGGAGGATCATCAGGACTTGATGAGAGTTGCACCTACTGGTTTCTGGATGGGCGTGTGACACAGTCTCGACCAATCAGAGTTATCACCAGGACATCTGGTGGAATTAGTATGAGTGAGGTTCTCTCTTGCCTGGAAGTTGTAAGGCTGTTTTAGCCATCTTGCCACCAGAAGCTTCCTAGCTTGCCTTGGAATAGAATCACTACAGAGAGACAGAACTGAGAGACAAGGGAGGCAGATGCATAATGACATCATTTGAGTCCCTAGATGCAGCCATGCCTGAAGGCTTCTCATGGACTTTGTAGTTACATCGAGAATATTTTTCTTTTTTTTCTTAAATCAATTTGAGGTGGGTTTCTGTCACTTTTTCCCATGTGTGACAATGGTCCAAGAGTGTTTCAGAATTTCAGACATTGCCATACTGCCTCAAGCCAGGCTATACCTCCTATGAAGTTCACACCCTCCGAAGCTTTACTCAAGCTGTACCTGCCTCCCAGAGGGCCCTCCTCCTTTTTTAAACAAACCCTGCCTGTCCTTAAGACCTGTGCTTTTCTAGATGCCTTCTCCGCTCACACCCACGAAGGCTTCTCCTTCCTCTGGCCTCCTCCAGTTGTTGGACACTGGGTTGGGCACAGTGCCCAGCTTCTCCTTCCTCCACCTCCTTTCAGCTTCTGCAACTCCTCAGCTCCAGGCAGCCCAAAGCCTGGCAGAAAAACTCTCCTGGGTCCGCGGGTCCTGGAGGACTCAGGTCGACTTTGCAGCTCTGCTTCCCCCTGGTGGTAGAAATAAGAATTTCACTAAACTGAGCGCCCCCCCGCCCCACCTGAAATCCAGCTACTCCCAGGGACACATGCCCAGCCCCCACCTAGGGGTGCCACCCTGAGCGTCCGGTATTTTTACTTGCTATATCTGGCAACTCTATCCCCACCTCCTGGAATCCTTTTATTTATTTATTTTATTTATTTATTTATTTTTGGTTAGAGTCTCACTCTGTCACCCAGACTGGAGTGCAGTGGCCGCTCCCGGCCACCGCAGCCTCGCCTGCTGGGCTCTGGCGATCCTTCCGCCTCAACCTTCCGAGTAGCTGGAACTACAGGTGTGCACTACCACGTCCGGCTAATTTTTGATTTATTGTAAAGATAAGGTCTCACCAAGTTGCCCGGGTGGGTCTCGAACCCGCAGGCTCAGGCAATCCACTCCCCTTGGCCTCCCAAAGCGCTGGGATTACAGGCTGAGCCACCGAGCCCTGCCTTCCTGGAATCCTTTTAATCAAAGCTCAGGGTTGGTTGGTTGGTTGGTTTGGAGACAGGATCTCACTGTGTTGCCCAGGCTGGACTCAAACTCCTGGATTCAAGGGATCCCCCTGCCTTAACCTCCTGTGAGTATCTAGGACTCAGGTATGCACAACTGGAGCCCCTGTTGAAGCTTAGATTTGTTTTGTTTTTGTTGGAGTCTCACTCTGTTGCCCAGGCTGGAGTGCAGTGGCATGCTCACGGCCACCCCAGCGTTGACCTGCCGGGCTCTTGCGATCCTTCTGCCTCAGCCTTCCTTGTAGCTGGAACTACAGGCGTGTACTACCATGCCCAGCTCACTTTTTAAATTATTATTTATTGTAGAGATGAGGTCTCGACAAGTTGCCCGGGGTGGTCTCAAACTCATAGGCTCAGGCAATCCACTCACCTCGGCCTCCCAAAGCGCTGGGATTACAAGCGGAGCCACCGAGCCCGGCCACAGCTAGTTTTTTAAGTCTCTGGTGCTCAATCTCCTATTTTACAGACAGACTGAGACCCAGAGAGGGCAAGGAGACTGCTCAATCACAAGGCCAATAAGTGGCATTTTAGGACTGAACACCAGGTCTTGCATTTTAGGACTGAACACCAGGTCTCTCCTGTCTTCCAGTGGTCTGCTGGCCCTCACTGACACTACTTGGAACAGATCCTTCCCTCACATCCCTTAGAAGGAACCACCTATGCCGACACCTTGACTTTGAACTTCTGGTCTCCAGATTGAGAGAACACGTGTCTGCTGGTTCAGGCCCTCCGTGAATGGTACTTTGCTAAGGCAACCCTAGTTGTGTATAACCTGGAAAGCTAGGCCTGCATTTAGGATGACTAGACTCCCCAAGGTTCCACACGGGAACACGGGCGTGGGAGGCGGGAGTCGCCACAACTTGTTGCCACCCCCCTTGTTCTTCCCTACGCCTGCTTGGTCTTCTACTTTTTTTTTTTTGCGTTGGAGTCTCACTCTGTCACCCAGACTGGAGTGCAGTGGCCGCTCCCGGCCACCGCAGCCTCGACCCGCTGGGCTCCGGCGATCCTTCCGCCTCAGCCTTCCAAGTAGCCGGAATTACAGGCATGCGCTACCACGCCCGGCTGATTTTTTGATTTACTGTAGAGATGAGGTCTCGCTGCCCAGGCGGGTCTCGAACCCGCGGGCTCAGGCAATCCACTCACCTCAGCCTCCCAAAGGCGCAGGATTACAGGCTGAGCCACCGAGCCCGGCTGGTCTTCTACTTCTAAGGGCCTCACATGCTCACAGGCGAACACCCCAACCTGCAGTCACCCCCCTCACCTTGGCCACCGCTCAGATTAGGGTTATACACACCAGAGGAGAGTCTGCCCTTAGGGGCACAGGCTGGGGAGGTGGCCCACACAGGCCCTAGAAATGGGCTCTGGGACACTGGGACAGAGAATTCTCGGGTACCGGTGCCCGTGGCCTGGCATAGAATGTGCGCCAGGGGAGAATGTCCCCTTAGCTCCGTCAATTCTTTGCCCCGTGGGAAGAGAAGCAGCTGGAGAAGGGCCAGAGGGGAGTCCCCTAAAACACAAGGCAGGACGGCAGGAAGTCATCTGGTCACACTGACTGAGGTGGGAGTGCTTAGCAGAAACTCCAGCCATGATCGTGACTGTCAACAGAAAGCACTTGTAAAATCAAAGGCCAACAATGTCAAGTGTGGGCAGGACTGCGGAGCAACTGGAACTCTGGTCTGTGACTGGAGGGAGTGTAAAGTGCAGGCCCCGGCCACTCTTCCTCATTGTCATTTTACAGGAAAGACAAACATGCAGCTGAGCTAGAACCCAGCAATTCTGCTTCTAGGTGGACTTATGTCCACCAAAGGCTGCCATAGGGACGTTTACGCAGACACTCTCATAATTGCCAAAAGCTGGAAACAGTCCAATATCCATCAGTGGGTGACTGAGTAAGCACATTGTGATCAATTCACACAGTGGTACATCCAGACAATAAAAAGAATAGGTTGGGCTCAGTATGAGGCTCAGGTGAGTGGATTGCCTGAGGCTCAGGTTCAAGACCAGTCTGGGCAACTTGATGAGACTTCGTCTCCACAATAAATCAAAAAAATTAGCCAGGTGTGGTAGCACACACCTGTAGTTCCGGCTACCTGGAAGGCTAAGGTGGAAGGATCTCCAGAGCCCAGCACCTTGATGCTGGGGTGGGTATGAGTGTGCCACTGCACTCCAGCCTGGGCAACAGAGTGGGACTCCAACTCAAAAAACAAAGCAAAACAAAACAAAACAAAGCAAAACAAAAAACTCAACTAGTTCTTTGTGCTTAAAATACTGGAGAATTTGAGCCAGGCGTGGTGGCTCACAACTGTAATCCCAGCACTCTGGGAAGTAGAGGCGAGAGGATTGCCTGAGCTCAGGGTTTGGAGAACAGCCTGGGCAACATGGAGAGACCTTGTCTCTACAATAAATCAAAAAATTAATCAGGCATGGTGGCACACGCCTATAGTTCCAGCTGCTTGGAAGGCTGAGGCAGAAGAATTAGCCTGAGTCCAGCAGGTCAAGGCTACAGTGACTGTGAGCAGTACCACTGCACTCCAGCCTGGGTGACAGAGTGAGACTCCGACTAAAAAAAAAAAATGGAGAATTTCACTTTCACTAAAACATCCAGATTTCTGGCTTCTCTCAAATAATCAGGCAATAATGAGATGCTTTCCCATATGACAAAAACCTGCTGGAGAGGATTAACCAGTAATCCCCAGTCCCCACCACTCTCTGTTGCCTCACAGTCTGCCCACATCCATCTGTAGGCACTCATTTGTGCATATGTTCATTCAATAAATTGCTATCCAGTGTCTACTATGTGCCAGTGAACTGAACAGTCAGGGACAATGACTCCTGCCTTCCTAAAGCTCACATTACTTGGGAGAAGACAAGACAATAAGCAAATAAAGTAAAATACAACCAGGCACGGTGGCTCATGCCTGTAACCCTAGCACTGTGGGAGATTGAGGTGGGAGAATTGCTTGAGCCCGGGAGTTTCAGATCAACATAGCGAGACCTCGTCTCCACAAAAATTCAAAAAGTTAGCCAGGCGTGGTGGTGTGTGCCTGTAGGCCCAGCTCCTCAGAAGTCTGAGGTGGAAGAATTGCCTGAGTCCGGGAGTTCAAGGCTATGGTGAGCCGTGATTGCAGCCCTGCCCTCCAGCCTGGGCATCCAAGTGAGACCCCCACTCAAAGAATAATAAGAAGTCAACAACGGAAAATAAAAAATAAAGTTCCAGGCAGAGGGAATAACTGGGCAAGGCTGAGGGGCGAGAGGAAGCAGCAGCCAGAAGGGAAGGCCTCGGAAGGGGCCCGGCCAGATCTTGAGGGGCTTTGAGGCTTTTGCTCAGAGGGAGTGAGAGAGGCAGAGGCTGGAGACTGAGGGTTTCCCGGGATTCCTCTGGCTGCCGTGTGGGGAGCAGACTCTCGGGGCAGAGGTGAAAGGAGACTGGAGACAGGGAGACCAGGGGGGAGGCTTTTTCCTTGCCCTTTAAAAAAAGTGTGGTAAAACACACATAACAAAATCTACTGTTTCAGCTACTTTTAAGTGTATATAATTCAGCGGCATTAACTACATCTACAATGGCCGTAGATGTATTTGCATTATCCCAAGCAAAAACTCTGTACTCGTTAAGCAATAACACCTACTCTCCCTCCTCCACTAGTCCTTGTCACCTCTAATCTCCTTCCTGACCCTATGAACTTGCCTGTGTTAGATATTGACATAAGTGAGATTATACAATATTTGACCTTTTGCGTTGGGCTTATTTCACTAAACATACTGTCTTCAGGGCTCGTCCATGTCGATACATATTTTGGTACTTCATTCCTTTTGATGGTTAAATAATATTCCATTGCATGTATATATCACATGTTGTTTATCTGTTAATATGCTGAGGTCATTTGGGTTGTTTCTGCCTTTTGACTGTTGTGAATAATTCTAACATGAACCCTGGCGTACAAGCATGTGTTGGATTCCTGGCTTTCAGTTCCTTGGGGTCTATCCCCAACAGTGGGATTGCTGGATCACATGGCTATTCTATGGTTAATTTTTTGAGGCACCACCACACTGTTTCCACAGGTGCCACATTTCACATTCCCACGAGCCATGTATGAGGGTTCCGGTTTTTCCACATCCTTGCCAACACTTGCTAGTTTACATTTTTTTGGAAATAGCCACGCTAATGGGTATGAAGTGGTACCTCGGTGTGGCTTTGATTTGCATTTCTAATGACTAATGACATTGTCTTTTCGTGTGCTTGTTGGCTATTGTATGTCTTCTTTTGAGAACTGTCTAGCAAGGAACCTCTTCCAGTTGAGAATGGTGTTGGCTCAGAGCAGAGTCAGAGCAGGTCAGATGATGTAACGAGGTCAGATTCTAGATGTGTCCTTGGAAAAGGAGCAAACGGGGTTGGCTGATGAGCTATGTGAAGTATGAGAGAAAGAAATAAATCAGAAGCCGGGCTCGGTGGCTCAGCCTGTAATCCCGCGCCTTTGGGAGGCTGAGGTGAGTGGATTGCCTGAGCCCGCGGGTTCGAGACCCGCCTGGGCAGCGAGACCTCATCTCTACAATAAATCAAAAAATTAGCCGGGCGTGGTAGCACGCGCCTGTAATTCCGGCTACTTGGAAGGCTGAGGTGGAAGGATCGCCAGAGCCCAGCAGGTCGAGGTTGCGGTGGCCGGGAGCGGCCACTGCACTCCAGTCTGGGCGACAGAGTGAGACTTCAACTCAAAAAAAAAAAAAAAAAAAAAAAGAAATAAATCAGAGATGAAGCCATCATTTTGACCATGATCAGTTAGTGAGACAGGAAAGACTTCAGGATAAACAGGCTTGGAAGGAGTAAGGAAGAGGAATTTGGCTGGATTTTTTGAGACCTCTGGAACCTGAAGATTGAAGCCCTGAGAGGAAGGCAAGGCTTCAAGAAAGTGGGCAGAGGGAGAAGAACAGAGGCTTCCTATTTTAAACCACCATGGTGTTTATCAGAATCCTCTATGATCATTGCTTCGCTTTGTCAATTCCTGCTCAGCTGATGGCTCCGCCAAGCTCCGCCAAGCTCTGCCAAGCTCCTCATCCCGTTCCTAGCTTGAGACCGAAGGCATGTAGATCTAGCTGCCACCAACAGGTGCCGCTGCAGGGCCAGAAATAGTCAGAACCCCGTGGCTGGTGGACCATGGGCCCAGGACCAAAAGCTGGAGTTGAATTATAGAAAAGTACAGTTCTAGAATATTTTGCACATACAGATTTAAGAAGCCAAGACAGTAAATGCCACACCCAAGCTTTGCACAGGGGAGGTCCCAGTGGGTAGCTGATTCCAAGAGGTAATTACAGGAGTTCATTCACTGTCAGGTAGTAGGTTTTTGTTCTTGTTGTTTTTTGAGACGGAGTCTCACTGTCACTCAGGCTGGAGTGAAGTGGCACGCTGACAGCCACCACAGCCTCGATCTGCTGGGCTCAGGCGATTCTTCTGCTTCAGCCTTCCAAGTACCTGGAACTGCAGGCATGTGCTGCCTTGCCAGGCTAGTTGTTTGGTTTATTGTAGAGATGAGGTCTCGCCAAGTTGTCCAGGCTGGTCAAGCAATCCTCTCGCCTCTGCCTCTCAAAGTGCTGGGATTACAGGCTTGAACCACCACTCCTGGCAGTTGGCAGGTTTTATGATTTGTTTGAGTCGGTGTCTCCCTCTGTCGCCCAGCTGGAGTGCAGTGGCACAATCACAGCTCACCACAGCCTCTACCCTCTGGGCTCAGGCAGTCCTTTCACCTCAGCCTCCCGAGAAGCTGGGACTACAGGGTGCCAGCATGCCCAGCTAATCTTTTGATTTTTTTGTAAAGACAAGGTCTCACTGTGTTGCCAAGTGAGTGGTTATTAACAGTTAAGTATTGAACACCAGCTGGGCTCGGTGGCACAGCCGGTAATCCCGCACCTTTGGGAGGCTGAGGTGAGTGGATTGCCTGAGCCCGCGCGTTCAAGACCCGCCTGGGCAGGCGAGACCTCATCTCTACAATAAATTAAAAAATCAGCCAGGCGTGGTAGCGC
>NW_007256155.1:9633-49449 GCF_000164805.1 Carlito syrichta | reverse complement strand
GCAGCTGCAGTTCCAGCTACTTGGAAGGCTGAGGCGGAAGGATCGCCGGAGCCCAGCAGATCGAGGCTGCGGTGGCCGGGAGCGGCCACTGCACTCCAGTCTGGGCGACCGAGTGAGACTCCAACTCCAAAAAAAAAAAAAGTATTGAACACCTACTAAGGGCCATATGATGTTTTATGTTCTGTGGATTCAGCCGTGACCAGGACAGACTCAGTACTTACCTCAGAGGAATTTGAAGCATCAACAAACAAATAAAGGAATGATTACAGCTTGTGTTATAGAAGAAATAAGCAGGCATGTGTGATGGAGAATAACAGAGGGAGGAGATTATGTGAGGAGGTGACATTTGGCCTGAGAACTAAAGGATGAGAACAGGGCTGCTGCCCCTTTAGATGAACCAGGCAGATCTTTCCAGATAAGTAAACTGGGATTGAGAGAGGACTTTCTGGGTTTCCAGGGTCACACGGCCAGTCACACCGAGGATCACTGTTTGAAGTCAAGTCTGTCCAAATCTGAAAGGGGCTTCCTAATGGCTATTGGGAAGACTGGGTGAGGTAATATAGGCACAGCCCTCAGCATAAAAAGCATGGGAGTGCCAGACTTTTTAACCACTGTCTAATGCAACCATGTAACCAGAAACTATTTGTGCCCCCAAAGTTGTTGAAATACAATAAAATTAAAACGCATGGACGCTACTCTGCTCTTCCTCAAATAAGAGCAAGGGTTTCTTCCCTCCTTCCCTCCTTCCTTCCTTTCTTTTTCAACATTGACCTCAAGTAGAAGAGTAGGGTTTTCAAAAAAAACCTCCAGAACACACCCAGCCTTTCCTGCTTCATGGCATGTGCCATGAAACCGATGAGAAAAGTTTAATGATGCCAAATAAGCCTTGCCTTGCTGATGTTACAATGATCCCAAACACGTGTTCAACGGGGAGCCGTGAACTCCAAGCTTCTTTGACTCTGAGTGAGGGAGATGGGACTCACAGCCAGGGGCCAGTGCCCTGGGATCCAGCCCTGCTCCCCCAGGAGTGTGCCTGGGAGTAGGAGGCCAGGCACCCCGAGGGCCCAGTGCAGGCGCTGGCCCTGGGCAGGCAGGTGACCTTCCCGTGTGTGAGGGCCCTGCTTGGAAGCACCCGCCCACCACAGTCCACTTCCCGGGGGGAGCCAGGACTTTCTCTCCAAGCTGTGTTGGACCACGCATTCACCCCACCAGACCTGCGGAGACCTTCTGCACACACACTCACACTCAGGCATTCGCGGGCAGAATCGCATCCACACCCACACGCACTTTCCCCACAAGACTCACATTCACATGTTCACGCACTGAGACTCCTGCCTGACACATGCTCCCCCCGACAAGCTCCAACACTTACATCCACAG
Source organism: Carlito syrichta (assembly GCF_000164805.1). Lineage (NCBI taxonomy): Eukaryota > Metazoa > Chordata > Mammalia > Primates > Tarsiidae > Carlito > Carlito syrichta. Next base: position 48,069 of record NW_007256155.1, on the reverse strand, counting down.
GCTCACACTCACTCACTCACTCAGCCGCCTGTGGTTCCAGACATACTCGTGCTCTCAAGTCACTCGTTGACAAACTCACACTCAGTCATTCACACATTCACATACTCATACACTCAAACACAACCATTTCTATTTACTCTCAAGCCTTTCCACACATTCCCACTTGTGAGTACTCACACTCATTCACATGCATATAGTTACACACTCAAACTCAAACAGCCACACAGGCTGATGTATACATGCACCCTGACTCACACACATTTAATTAACACACACTCATACATTTACACACTTAGCTCTTACTAATGGCTATTGGGAAGTTTGGGAGAGGTCATATATGCAAAGCCCTCAGCATAAGAAACATGAGAGTTGCCTGGGCAACACAGCGAGACCCTGACGGGGGCGGGGGGGGGAATGATCCCTCTTCAGCCTCCAGCGAACCTGAAGAAGCAGCTAACTCAGCCCTCAGCATCTGCTCAGTTGCATTAAAAAAAGAGAGCTGGGTAACCCCTCCGTCCCCTCCCACAGTGGGCGCTTTTCTACCCTCTCAATAAATTCTGCTTTCTCAAAAAAAAAAAGAGAGAGAGAGCTATTATGTTATTCCTCACACTTATACTTTCACACACTCACATTTTACTCACTTATCTATATATAGTTCACAGTCATCCATGCACCCAAGCATTCATATACACATCCACACACTCTCAAACATGTTTACTTACACACAGCTATACACACATACATACTGAAACACACATACTCATACTCAGATTCAACTTACCCATATTCACACACTTATGCTCAAGTGCTCAAATGTTTACACACTCATACTCTTACACGTTCACATATTCACACACACATTCATGCTCACATACTCAAACATTTACATATACTCAATCATGAAAAGGGAGATGTGCCCAATTGCCTGACCAATCAGTGGCATCCAGAAGGCATTTCATTTGTCTACCTGTGTCACGGGGTTAGTATGCTCATCAGACGATGAGGAATTGCTCAAGAAAAGTCCTCGACTCTGTTAGGCTCCTTATTTGCTGCATCGTCCCCAAAATGGTGGTCTCCTGGGGAGAAGCCTCATCACCTTGGGGTCCCTGAGAAAAATTTGGGACTGATAGTCAATGGAGCAGGGGCTAGACCCACTCACTGGGCATGATCACGTGGTCATGGACCCTCGCCAAGGGCCAGGCATGTGGTCTTAGAGGTAAGAAGAGATGTGAGAAGAGAGAATCACAGTCAGAAGATGGCAGGGACTCTTGGGACCACATTCTATGCAATTATTATTTATTGTCCCCTCTATTCCCCCCAAGTGTCACAACCTTGTAAAAATAAATGAATATTTGTAGAGGGTTTATTTTGGGGGCCAGTGTCCACAAATCTAATGGCCTATAGACCATTTCAATCTATAGATACTTTTCTTTGAGCTTCATGTTTTAAATTTTGTATTCCAAAGTCTTTGGGGGAGGGGAGAGCTCTTCTGGAATGGAGGAGTAAGGATCTCTGAAAATCTACTCCTTCATAAAGGCAATGAAAACGCTAGAAAATTTGTCAAAATTAATATTTTCAGTACTCTGGGAATTAATCAAAAGTTTGCAACAATCCAAGGAGCATTTATTTTTTTAAAAAGGGGGGAGGGACAATCTCAGTAAGAACAGTGAACTTTGTGGCATTTTAACTATCCTATTCCCAATCACCTCTCCCAGCTCTGCAATTTCCTTGAAAACCAACAGCCATATAGTAATGATCACCTTGAAAACAAGCATCTTAGCAGCCACTGGAGGGGAAGTATTTGGTGTTCCCTAAAACACCCCAACCCCAGAGATTTGTTATCATTTGACCTATATGAAAGTTATTTAGAAATCTCCACTCTCAGAGTTTGTCTTTATTTGACCTAACTCTGAGCTCAGTGTTAACAGCCTTTTCCCTGGGGCATTTGTCAAAAATAATCAGGAGTAATTGTTTAACATGGTAGCTGCCTGAGGCAGTGATAACAGATGGGGCAAACAAGAAGCTGAGCAAAAAACTTAAAAGAAATTTGGAGAATAAGATGTCCATAGGGGGAATTTGAAAAACTCTGACATATTCTTGGGGATCTAGAAAGCTATACACCTATATAGGGCTGTGCGCTTGCCCAGGAAATATCTGAGAAGGCTATAATCTCTCACCTCTGGCTGACCTTGAGGCTCTGCTCAAGCAGGAACTGAAAGCTATAGTTGTGTGGTAATGCCAGACTGTTGAAAACATGTGAACACACACAGAGCCCCTTGTCAAAGACTGAGAGACTTACTGGTTCAAGGCATTTACAGAAATCTCTGCCTTTAATCATTAGCTAGGCTACAAAGTTAAATATGCAGACTTTAGGGATAACACTTGGCAAAGAATACAGACTTTACAAGGCTAGTTCAGGAAGTCACTAAACAAACAACAGCAGCACTAACAAGCCTTGGGGAAGGAGAGTTCCAGAATTGATCTGATTTCCAGAATTGCTACACTATGTTACTTAAAATGTTGAACTTTCAACATACTACAAGACATACAGAGAAACAGGAAAGTCTACTGACAAACAATGGGGTGGGGGTGGGAGTAGCAAACAATAGAAACAGTTTCTGAGCAAGGTCAGACCGTGGACTTACTAGACAAAGACTTACATTAGCTATTTTAAACATATGCAAATAAATTAAGGAAACCATGTCAAAAGAAGTGAAGGAAAAGGAGACGAACAATGTCTCACTAAACAAAAAAAATCAATAAAGAGAAATTATATATTTTTTTAAATTGAAATCTTGAAATCGAAAAGTACATAACTGAGCCTATAATTCCAGCTAGTTAGGAAACTGAGGCAGGAGGATCTCTTGAAATCAGAAGATCAAGAAACCCTGTCTCTTTAAAAAAAAATGTTTTTTTTGGCCAGTCTTATTGGCTCAGCCTGTAATCCCAGCACTTTGGGAGGCCAAGGCAAGTGGATTGCCTGAGCCCACGGGTTTGAGACCATCCCGGGCAGCTTGGCGAGACTTCATCTCTACGATAAATCTTTAAAAATTAGCTGGGCGTTGTCGCGTGTGCCTGTAGTTCCGGCTAGTTGGTAGGTTAAAGTGGAAGGGTCGCTGGAGCCTAGCAGGTTGACGCTGAGGTGACTGTGAGTGTCACTGCATTCTAGCCTGGACAACAGAGTGAGACTCCAACTCAAAAAAAAATGTTTTTTAAAAATTAACCATGCTTCTGCACTAGACTGGAGTCCAGTCTCTTTCTCTCTCTCTCTCTCTCTCTCTCTCTCTCCCTCTCTCTCTCTCTCTCTCCTTTCCCCCAATCGCTGACACCATCTCCACCTTTGGGGTACCCTGAACCCAGCTGGAGCTGGACTCCAGCATGTGTTCTGGTGTGATCAGTTATAGAGTAGGCAATATCAAGTATGGAGCAGGCGTGATCAGGTGTGAGCTGGCATGATCAGCGGTGGAGCAAGTGTGATCAGGCATGGAACAGATGTGATCAGGGTAGAGTGGCCTTACTTTTTGGGCCCACTCAGTAGCAGGTGGTGTGCACAACACAACACCTGGAAACTTTCTGAAATAAAGCATTGAATTGTGAGCCACACAGCTCTTCCCTGGCAGCTCTGCGCTCCCTTCCTGACACAATCCACATCCCAAAGCTGAGCGGTCATGGGTCCTCCAGCCTGTTCTGGGCTCAGCTGCTACAGACCCATGCTGCAGCCCCAGGAGGATATAGGGAAGACAAAAAGAAAAAGAAAAAAGAAAGAAAAAGAAAAATTAACCAGCCGGGCTCGATGGCTCAGCCTGTAATCCCGTGCCTTTGGGAGGCTGAGGTGAGTGGATTGCCTGAGCCTGCGGGTTTGAGACCCGCCTGGGCAGCCAGACCTCATCTCTACAATAAATCAAAAAATCAGCCGGGCATGGTAGCGCATGCCTGTAATTCCGGCTTCTTGGAAGGCTGAGGTGGAAGGATCGCCAGAGCCCAGCAGGTCGAGGCTGCAGTGGCCAGGAGCAGCCACTGCACTCCACTCTGGGTGACAGAGTGAGACTCCAACTCAAAAAAAAAAAATTAACCAGACATGGTGATATATAATCCCAGCTACTGAGGCAGGAGGATCACTTTAGCCTAGGAGTTCAAGGATGCAGTGAGCTGTAATTGTGCCACTGCACCCTAGCCTGTGTGACAGAAACTCTCTAAAAATCAAAAAATCAAAATAAAAAAAAGAAGAGGCTGGGTGCGGTGGCTCAAGCCAGTAATCCCAGCACTTTGGGAGACTAAGGCAAGAGGATTGTCTAAGGTCAGGGGTTCGAGACCAGCCTGGGCAACTTGGTGAGACCTCATCTCTACAATAAATAAAAAATAAGCCTGCCATGGAAGTGCATGCCTGTAGTTCCAGCTACTTGGAAGGCTGAGGCAGACGATTGCCTGAGCCCAGCAAGTCGAGGCTATGGTGGCCGTGAATGTGCCACTGCATTCCAGTCTGGGTGACAGAGTGAGACTCCAACTCAAAAAAAAAAAAGAAAGAAAGAAAGAAAGAAAAATACATAACTGAAATTTAAAACTCACTAAAAGGGCTCAACAGCAGACTTAAACTAACAGACGAATTAGCTAATGTGAAGATTGTTCATCATTTGCAATCTGGTCTGAGCAATGAAATGAAGAAATGAAATGAAGAAAGAATGAAGAAAAATGAGCAGAGCATCAGATAAGTGTAGGACCTCATAAAACACACCAAAATACATGTTATGAGAGTCCCAGGAGAAGATGAGAGGATAGCGAGAAAAGGGTATAAAGGACATTTGAAAACTTAATAGGCAAAAACTTCCTAAATTTGATTTTAAAATATCCCAGAAATCTACAAAACTCAACAGACTCCAAGGAGAAGAAACTCAAAGAGATCCATACCTAAACACATAATAATGAAACTTGAAAGCCAAGACAAAGAAATAATCTTTTTTTTTTTAAGTGAGAAAGCAGGATTTATTGAGAGGACAGAAAAACTCCCACAGCGGGAAGGGACCCGAAGGGGTTGCCCAGAAAGAATCTTAAAAGCAGCAATAAGGCCGGGCACAGTGGCTCAAACCTGTAATCCCAGCACTTTGTGAGGCCGAGGCGAGAGGATTGCCTGACCACTTGGTGAGAACTCGTCTCTACAATAAATCAAAAATTAGCCAGAAGTGGTAGCGCGCACCTGTGGTTCCAGTTACTTGGAAAGCTGAGGCAGAAGGATCACCTGAGCCTAGCAGGTCAAGATTGCAGTGGCCATGCATGTGCCACTGCACTCCACCTAGGCAACAAAGTGAGACTCCAACTCAAAAAAAAAAAAAAAAGCAGCAATAGAGAAAAAACTCATCACATAAAAGGATCCGCAATATACTGAACAGGTTATTTCTCATCAGAAACCATGGAAACTAGAAGGCAATGAGATGGTATGTTCAAAGTGCTGAAAGACTCAACTAAGAATTCTATACTTGATCTTAGCCAAAGGCCGAGAAGTGATCAACCAAGAATTCTGTATCTGGATTTTCACAAGCTCCAAGGTAGATCTGTGTATCCCACCAGACCCTAGAGGTGCATCAGAAGACTCTAACCTAAATCAACCTCCCACCCAGCTTGACAGTCTCCGCTGTATGGTCCTGGCAGGCTCTTAGCTCCTGCTTGTGCACCTCTGGGGACATCTCTATCTATAGAGGCCTGGTCATGAGAAAGTGCTCCCCTAGGAACTGGAATCCAAGATTGGGCCACCAGACCTGGGGCACCAGAGCTGCCAGAGTCTTCCTTCCACCCAGAGATGCCCTTTATCCAGCCCAAACATCACTGTTCCTTCAGGTCTTTCTAAAATTTTCCTTGGAGCAGGCTATCTAGGTCTCTCACTCTTGAGCTTGGGGAGTGAAACAAACAAGGGGACAGGTCCCTCATTTTATGAGTAAACAAGGACATTGGCCCCGTGGGTGGCAGAAGGGCATCTTTGGGGAGTGCTGAGCATGTAGGTAGGTCATTCCAGCCCTCTCAGTATCCTGACCAAGTCCTGGCTCCCTGGTCAGTCATCTGAGCTGTGTCATCACACACTCTGGAGGAATCCAGTAGTAGCCACGATAAACCCAGCTGTCCCCTGTTTTTGCAGAGGCTCCAGGCCCACAAAAGTGATGAGATCCAGCATATGCTGGTAGGAGAGGCGCTGGTACCTGGTTACATGGTTACACACTTTAGAAGAATTTTTTTTTGAGTTGGAGTCTCACTCTGTCGCCCAGACTGGAGTGCAGTGGCCGCTCCCGGCCACCGCAGCCTCGACCTGCTGGGCTCCGGCGATCCTTCCACCTCAGCCTTCCAAGTAGCTGGAACTACAGGTGCGCACTACCACACCCAGTTAATTTTTTATTTTTTATAGAGATGCGGTCTCGCCAAGTTGCCCAGGCGGGTCTCGAACCTGCGGGCTCAGCCAATCCACTCACCTCAGCCTCCCAAGGCGTGGGATTACAGGCTGAGCCACCGAGCCCAGCTTAGAAGAATTTTATCAGGATTTGATGGTAGGAAGACAGTTTGAAAGTGTCAGTCCACCTTTCACCGTTTTCTATTTCTGTCCTCCCTCCTCCACAGTTGCCTTCCAAATTCTTTCTTTCTTTCTTTCTTTTTCTGAGTTGGTGTCTCACTACCCAGTCTCAAGAGGGCACACTCACAGCCACCCCAGCATCGACCTGCCGGGCTCAGGCGATCCTTTCACCTCAGCCTTCCAGGTAGCCAGAATTACAGGTGCGTGCTAATTTTTGATTTATTATAGAGACGAGGTCTCGTCAAGTTGCCCGGGCGGGTCTCTAATCTGCAGGCTCAGGCAATCCATTCACCTTGGTCTCCCAAAGTGCTGGGATTACAGGATGAGCCACCCTTAATCCCATTTTAAAAACACCCAGAGCAACCCCCTCAGGTCCCCTCCCACAGCGAGAGCTTTTCCATCCTCTCAATAAATCTTGCTTAAACAAACAAACAAACGAAAAACACTCAGAATAATGTTTTACCAAAATCTGGGGACGCTGTGGCTCAGCCAAGTTGGCACATAAAATGAACGATCGTCATACCTGGGAATGATCAGAAAAGTCATGGGAGTGAAGTTTTCACACAGGGGAAGGGGCAGAGCTTCCTCCACTGAAACCATTTTAAAGAAATGATGGGAGACAAAAATAAACTTCCGTATGTATACCCCATGAGTATATTGTTCAGTCATTAAGCCATTACCTGTGTTTTGACAGGGAATGGAGGCGGCGCTAATTTAAATGCTGTTCTCAACTCCAGCCCATTTCTTGGGTGGCACTCAAGTTACTCCTTGGGCTAAGATTGCTCTTTTATTTCAGGAAGCACTTTACAGGGCTTCTGGTACCCAAGATGAAGCAAAAGCCCTCTTCTGGAAGGAAGAAAGCCTGGCACCAGAGGAACCAAACAGCTTTGCTTGGATTCATCTCCACACATCTGGGAAGCACTTCCTGTCTTTGAAGCACCAGGTGGTTTCTGATGATATTCCGTTAGTGGCTGCATTCTTTGAAAGCAGGGAGGAGGCATCTTTGAAAATTGCCTGAGCCGGCGGGTTCGAGACCCGCCTGGGCAGGCGAGACCTCATCTCTACAATAAAATAAAAAAATTAGCCGGGCGTGGTAGCGCGTGCCTGTAATTCCGGCTACTCAGAAGGCTGAGGTGGAAGGATCGCCGCAGCCCAGCAGGTCAAGGCTGCGGTGGCCGGGAGCAGCCTCTGCACTCCAGTCTGGGCGACAGAGTGAGACTCCAACTCAAAAAAAAAAAGAAAAGAAAAGATTACGGAGCTGTTATTGGATTTGCTCACTCTGGCTGGGGCATGGCCTAGGTGGTGAGGATTCTCAGACTCTGAGAAAAGAATAAGGGATTCTGATGATGAGGCCAGAACCTAAAATGAGAGGTGGAGGGCTGACAAGAGAAGTAGTCAGAAGGGTCCACCAAGGGGAAGGGCCTCCCCGGGGAGGGGGTTGGCTGGTGCAGAGACATCTGCTGACTGGGTTTCGGTTTTCCTTTCACTCCTCAGGTTTTTGGCAAAATTGTCTAAGATCGTCAGCCTGGACTAGGGCTGTGAAGAACTAAGGGAGGAGTACTGTGAGAAGATCCCGAACCCACCGTCAGGGAAGCCTGAAGCAGCAGATCGAAGAGGGCTGATGAGGAGGGTGGCCACCGGGACACTTCTGAGAGGGAGAAGAGGCGCTCTTAGCAATTACTCTGGGACAGCAGGCTCCCCTGGGTGACCTTAGCAGTCGTGGGGAGGTTTGGGGACTACTTCAGAGGGGAGGTGCCTGACATCCAGTAGCTCTCAAGAGTGTCAGACTTGGTGAAGTAGCCTAGCGTGGAGGGTAAGAGTGCGTTCGCTGAAGCCACGCTGCCTGGATTTGAGTCCCAACCCTACTGGTTGTGGTCTCTGGCGGGTTAATCTGCCTCTCTCTGAACCTCAATTTGCCCATCTGTAAAGGTGAAGTTGTTTGAGGACTGAGTCACTTTAGGAAGTGCTGGGAGTAGTCCTGGCATGTAGGTGTTTGTGAAGTAAAGAGACGGTCAATAGGAAGGGTAAGACTGGTCAGTGTGACCAGGTCACAGAGGCTCTTACAAGTTATGATAGGAACCATCCAATGCCCTAAACTAAGAGAGTTGTGAACAGATGCAGGAACTTTTGAGGGCAGATGGGAGAAAATTAATTCCTGGTTCCAAATGAGGCATTTGCAGGAGTGAGGGGCCCTCCCGATGCCCCTTAAGTCCTCTTTTGGGTCCTGGCCTTGTTCCTACCCGCTGAAAGAAGAGGGAACAAAAATAAATCAAAGGGTGCTTTGCTTTTTCTCAGTCTTTCCATTCCTTTGATGGCGTTGTCAGGCCAAGCAGAGGTCATTCCATTTTTGTTTTTCTCTAATCTGCTTCCAGCCCATAGGCAGGGGCAGCACAGAAGCCTAAAAATACTGTGAGCCGCCAGGTTGGATCACATCAGCCTCTGGCAGTCAGGCAGCCTGTTTCTCTGCTCAGCACTCTACCTTTGGGCTTCACTCGTGGCATCTCTTGGGCACCCCTATGGCCCCACTCAGAGACTGGGGGAGGGATTTAGAGGGACAGAGTCTAAGATCTGGGACTTGTGAATGGGGGTCTCCTAAAAGGAGCTGAACCTCAACTGATTACCATAGGATCCAGGGACAGACAGTCTTTCTGAGGGCATCTTGCCCAGTCTTTGTCCCCATGAGAACACCAAGTCACCCAAAGGGGGCGTCTCTGTGATTATCTGAGTGAAACTGACTGTTCTCCCCAAAGCTCTTATCTCACAGAAAAGCTTCTAAGGAGTGTGAAGCTGACAGGCCCTGGGCTGGGTGTCCAGAATCTGGCTCTAGTCACCAGACAGGTGGTGGGCCAATCACTTCCCTTGGCTTCAGTTTCTTCACCTATAAAATAGTGGGATGGCGGATGAGGTTAGATCTTTTCTTTTCTTTTTAATTGTAGAGACTAGGTCTCACCAAGTTGCCCAGGCTGGTCTCGAACCTCTGAGCTCAGGCAATCCTCTCGCCTCAGCCTCCCAACGTGCTGGGATTACAGGCTTGAGCCACCATGCCTGGCCGTGAGGTGAGATCTTTTCAAACTGTTTTGTGGCCCTTTGGGGTTCTGCAAAGGTGTGAGAGAGGAGGCCAAACACAGTGGCTCACACCTGTAATCCAGCACTTTGGGAGGCCTAGGCAAGAGGATTGCCTGACACCAGGAGTTGGAGACCAATCTGAACAACATAGCAAGGCCTCGTCTCTACAGGGAAAAAAAAAAAAAAAATTAGCTGGGCATGGTGGCATGCACCTGTAATCCCAACTACTCGGGAGGCTGAGGCAGAAGGATCACCTGAGCCCAGGAGAAAAAAAAAAAAAGAAGAAGAAGTGAGGGATGGTAGCAGGGAAGCTGGAGGTGGAGGGAGCTCCTGAGAACCCATACCCACTTCACTTAAAGCTTTTCTAATTTCTTTTTTTTTTTTTTGAGTTGGAGTCTCACTTGGTCACCCAGACTGGAGTGCAGTGGCCGCTCCCGGCCACCGCAGCCTCGACCTGCTGGGCTCCGGCGATCCTTCTGCCTCAGCCTTCCAAGTAGCCAGAATTACAGGCGTGCGCTACCAAGCCTGGCTGATTTTTTGATTTATTGTGGAGATGAGGTCTCACCAAGTTGCCCAGGCGGGTCTCGAACCCGTGGGCTCAGGCAATCCACTCACCTCAGCCTCCCAAGGAGCGGGATTACAGGCTGAGCCACCGAGCCTGGCTGAGCTCTTCTAATTTCATCTGTTTTCTGTTCTAGGGATCAGTATAAGGTTTTATCTGAAAAAGAGTTCTGCTGCTAATATACGTATATGGGGAGAGAGAGAGAATGGTTGAAAATCTCTGGTTCCAAGGGTATGGAGTTCTCTCGGGTCCCTGTGGTTTGTGATAAGCTTAATGAGTTGCTATCACACCCCAGGCTACACTCTCTGGTCCATCCACCCTAAATAATCTGTGACTCTCCACCAGCCTATTTCCTTTCTGGGCTTTTGTACATGACCCCTGCTTTCTTCAGTTTCCTTCAACTGGTGACCTGGCAAACTTCTGCTCATCCTTTAAACCACAGTTCAGGTACCAGCTCCTTCTAGAAGCCTTTCAGACCCATCTCAGGGCTGCCACAGGTCCCCAACTGTGTCCTATGACATCACTTAGTAACTTTGTAATTGCCGTACACTTGTCTGTCTGTCATCAGAGAATATTTGAGTTCAAGTCCAGTTCTGCTACTTCCCAGCTATGTGACTGGCCCTGGGCAAGTGACCTAACCTGTGCTTCAGTTTTCACATCTCTAAAATAGCATCAGCAAACACAAAATGCTTGTTATCTGCCAGTCTCTGTCTTATGTCATTTACTCATTTAATCTACACAGCATTCCTATGAGATTGGTATAAAGCCATTGTCTTAAAAAAAAATAAGTGAGAAAACTGAGACAGAGAGAAGTAAAATAACTTGCCCAAGGTCATAAAGCTTGCATTGGGTCTGACAATTAAGTTCTCAAATTTGCCACCGTGCACTTATGTTAGCAGCACTGTACAAACAGCTTGATAAAGTTTCATAGCCTTGGCTTATCCATGCCTCACAGCTGTGCTTATGTCAACACATGACAGTGTCTTGCTGAATGGTGTTCATTACTGTTGTTGCATGTTTTTGTGTGCCATCGCAAGAATGTCGGAGCTTGAATTAGAGCAACGAATAATTATTAAATTTCCTTTTAAACTTTGCAAGAGTGGAAGTGAAATCAAGAACATGTTAGTCTGAGCTTATGGGGATAATGCCATTAAGAAAAACAGCAAGCCGGGCTCGGTGGCTCAGCCTGTAATCCCGCGCCTTTGGGAGGCTGAGGTGAGTGGATTGCCTGAGCCCGCGGGTTCGAGACCCGCCTGGGCAGCGAGACCTCATCTCTACAATAAATCAAAAAAATCAGCCGGGCGTGGTAGCGCATGCCTGTAATTCCGGCTACTAGGAAGGCTGAGGTGGAAGGATCGCCGGAGCCCAGCAGGTCGAGGCTGCGGTGGCCGGAAGCGGCCACTGCACTCCAGTCTGGGTGACAGAGTGAGACTTCCACTCAAAAAAAAAAAAAAAGAAAAAAAAAAGAAAACAGCAGTGCACAAATGGATTAAATGTTTTTCTGAGGGGAAAGAAAGCACCACTGATGTAGAGAGGTCAGGACAGTCAATAATGAGCAGAATTGATGAAAACATTGCAAACATTTCAAATTGCGCATCAAAATCATCAGCTGATTGTGAGAAGCATAGCAGACCAAAAAAACATCAACAGAGAAACTGTTAAGAAAATCTTAACTGAAAATCTTGGCATGAGAAAGATGTGTGCAAAAATGGTCATGAAAGAGCTCTTGTATCACAACAATGTACCAACTCGCACAGCACTGACTGTGAGGGAGTTTTTAGCCAGTAAACAAATAACGGGGCTGGGCTCAGTAGCTCAGCCTGTAATCCCGTGCTTTGGGAGGCCGAGGTGAGTGAATTGCCTGAGCCTGTGGGTTGGAGACCCACCTGGGCAACTTGGCGAGACCTCATCTCTACAATAAATCAAAATTTAACCAGGCGTGGTAGTGCACGCCTGTAATTTCAGCTACTTGGAAGGCTGAGGTGAAAGGATCGCCAGAGCCCAGCAGGTCGAGGCTGCGGTGGCCGGGAGTGTGCCACTGCACTCCAGTCTGGGAGACAGAGTGAGACTCCAACTCAAAAAACAAAAACAAAAACAAAAACAACCCCAAATAACTGTTTTGCAACACCCTCCCAACTCACCTGCTCTGGTCCCCAATGACTTTCTTATTTACCCAAAGATAAAGGAAATATTTGAAGGAAGACATGTTGATGACATTCAGGACACCAAGGGTAATATAGACAATAGCTCTGATGACCATCTCAGAAAGAGTCCCAAAATTGCTTTGACAGACAGACTAGATGCTACAGTACATAACTTCCTAAGGGGAGTACTTCAAAGGTGGCCATAGAGATATTCAGCAACGAGGTATGTAGTACTTTTCCAGGATGAGTTCGTGAACTTAATTGTCATAACTTACAAGTGACAAGGCCAGTATTCAAACCAGGCAGTCCAACTGCAGAGAGACTCTACTGCCTCTCAGAAGCTACCTCAGAGAGTGTTGTGAGGGGGACACAAGGAAATACAGTAAAGTTGCTTGGTCACATAGTAAATACTCAATAAATGCTCAGTGTCTAAGTTTCCCAGTGTACCCTTTCTCTATCATTTTATGCTTGGCATTTAAACCCAAGGATTTAAAATAGGAATTAGAGCTCAGTGAGATGGCTCACACCTGGAATCCCAGCACTTTGGGAGGCAGAAGCGAGAGGATTGCCTGAGCCCAGGGTTTTGAGACCAGCCTGGGCAACTTTGCGAGACCTTGTGTCTACAATAAAAAAATTAGCTGGGCATGGTGGTGCACACCTGGAGTTCCGGCTACTTGGAAGATTTGAGGCAGAAGATCACCTGAGCCCAGCAGGTCGTGGCTGCAGTAGCCGTGAGCATGTCCCTGCACTCCAGCCTGGGTTACAGGTGAGATTCTGACTCAAAAAAAAATAGGAATGAGGCATATTACTTTTTTTTTTTTGAGTTGGAGTCTCACTCTGTCGTCCAGACTGGAGTGCAGTGGCCACTTCCGGTCACCGCAGCCTCGACCTGCTGGATGCTGGCGATCCTTCTGCCTCAGCCTTCCAAGTAGCTGGAACTACAGGCGAGTGCTACCACACCCGGCTAGTTTTTGATTTATTGTAGAGATGAGATCTCGCCAAGTTGCCCAGGCAGGTCTTGAACCTGCGGGCTCAGGCAATCCACTCACCTCAGCCTCCCAAAGGCACGGGATTATAGGCTGAGCCACCGAGGCCGGCTTACATTTTTTTTAAATCACGCTCTCCTATTTGCCATTATAGGATCATGGCATGCTAGACCTGGATAAGACATATTAAATAAAGATAATAACCATAATATCTAGCACTTATTGAATATTTATTATGTCTCAGTCATGGCAGTAATGTATTTTTAATTTGATTTTAGTTTTTAGAGCAGTTTTAGGTTCATAGCAAAATTGAGGCAAGATCCAGAGTTCCCAATGGCCCCTTTTCCATGCATGCACTGCCTCCCCTGCTACCAACATACAGCACCAGAGTGGGGACATTTGTTACAATGGATGGACCCACATTGACATGACATTACTACCGTAAGTCCATGATTTACTTTAGGGTTCACTCTTGGTGTGGTACATTCTGTGGGTTTTGACAAATATATAATGGCATGTATTCAGCATCATAGCATCACACAGTATTTGCACTGCCCTGAAAATCCCCTGTGCTCTGCCTATTCATCTCTTCCTCCCCACAACCCCTGGCAACCACTGATCTTTTTTACTGTCCCATTTTGCTTTTTCCAGAATGTCATAGAATTGAAATCATATAATATGTAGCCTTTTCAGGTTGGCTTTTTTCCTATAGTAATATGTATTTAAGATTCCTCCATGTCTTTTCATGTCTTGATAGCTCATTTCTCTTTATTGCTGAATAATATTCCACTGTCTTTATGCATTCATCTACAAAAGGATATCTTGGTTATTTCCAAGTTTTGGCAATTATGAATAAGCCTGCTATAGACATATGTGCAGGTTTTTGTGTAGACACAAGTTTTCAGTTCCTTTGGGCAAATTCCAAGGAGCTCAATTGCTGGGTCATACGGTAAAAGTAGAGTTACATTTCATAAGAATCTGCCAAAGTGTCTTCCAAAGCAGCTCTGCCATTTTGCATTTCCACCAGCAATGAATGATAGTTCCTGTTACTCCACATCTTTGCTGGTATTTAGTGTTACTAATTGTTGGGAGCCGGCCATGGAGGCGCACTGAGCATTAGGGATCAGGAAGGGCTGTTGACCCCAAGACCACTAGGATGTGTTCGGGAGCTATTGAACCCATTTCCTCCCCCTTTCTACTCAGCACTAACCAGATTAAGTTCCTGTGAGCTCAAAACATAAAAACTCTGAGACCGGGATGAACACAAGCTAACTTTAGAAGCTCATTGCTCCCATTCTTCCACAAACTGCAGTTTTGGCTTTCACACAACTTATAATTCAAACTCGGGTCACATCTAAGAGCCTTAGTATTGGTCACAGGCTTCTGGGTCATGATCTTAGGATTTATTGAAGTTGAATAAATGGATTAAGGTTTCATCAATTAGGTTATGGGATTATACCTGAAAGAACATCCGGTGTGTGGGGAACGCCCCTCACACACCCAACTGTGTATAAAAGACCAGTTGTAATTCCCATTAAATGGCTTCTGCACTAGACTGAAGTCCAGTCTCTTTCTTTCTCTCTCTCTCTCTCTCTCTCTCTTTCTCTCTTTCTTCTTCCCCCCAATCGCCGACACCATCTCCACCTTTGGGGTACCCTGAACCCAGCTGGAGTTGGTCTCCGGCAAGTGGTGCCTGAACATGGGACCTCAAGGTAAGCTTTCTTTTTCTTTTTTGGGATGGATAGGACCTCACCTAGGGTGCCGCAGACCCCTCTGTAGAGACAGGCAGAGCAAGGAAGGGTGAGTAGTTTAAGAGCCGTGATAGAATCATGGGCCAGAGTGAATCTAAAGAAAGGAACATGTCTACTAGTATTTTGAACATATTGTCTGATAGAGGAACCAATTGCCTTGCCTTTTGCATTTTGTATGCCTTAGCTTTATGGAATATTATCCGAGATGCTTTAAATCCACAGCATGATTTCTCTAAAATTCCGGCCAAAAATAAAGACACTCCCCTGCTGGCTGTAGCCTCGGTACCTCCTTTAGACGATGAATTTTTCCCTGAGGAGGAGATGGAGTTGGAGGAGGAAGTGATTGGGTATCATAAGTGAAAAAATCCTGGTAATGTTGCCAAGGTATCTCCTCCCATATCCTTTACTAGAAATAAGGTGAAAACACCAAAATTCACACCTGGGTATGTGTCTCCGGCTAATGTAGGTATGCAGGGAGCCAGAAAAAAGACTGGGAAAGAGGGAGATTTTACCTTATCTTCTTGCTTTCCAGTAATTTATAAGAAAGAAGGCACAGTAAATGAAGCACCTCACTGGGAGCCACTATCATATAAATTAATTAAGGAGCTTAAAGAGGCTTGTACTCAGTATGGTCCTGCGGCTCCTTATACTATTACTATTATGGAACAATTTGTCACTCGGTGGATGACACCACAAGATTGGCAACAACTTGCTAAAAGCTGTTTGTCAGGAGGAGCCTATTTACTATGGAAAACTGAATTTGAAGATCAGGTAAGGATCCAGAGGGCTGTTAACCAGCAGAGGGATCCAAATCAGTTTCATATTTCTAGCAATATGTTGTTAGGAAAAGGATTATATGAGTCAGTTGACAGTCAACTAATCTTACCCAAGGAAGTTTTACTCCAGGTAAATTCTTGTGCAAGTGAGGCTTGGAAGAAGTTACCTATTAATTCTACTCAGACTACCTCACTATCTGATCTTAAGCAGAAAACAGATGAAACTTACGAGGAGTTTCTCTCTAGACTTACAACAGCTGTAAATAGAGTAATCTCTAATGCAGAAGCAGCAGATATCCTTATTAAACAGTTGGCTTTTGAGAATGCTAACAGTACTTGCCAAGCTTTGATTAGACCGATTAGAAGAACAGGATAATTAACTGATTATATCAGGCAGTGTGCTGATATTAATCCTGCCATTATGCAGGGTATGGCAATAGCCACCGCCTTGAAGGGAGAAACTTATGCACAATTTGTGCAGGGAATGTGAAATAGTAACAATAGATCAAAAAACAGCTCGGTTTTAACTTGTTATAACTGTGGGCAGCCTGACCATATTAGTAGGAACTGCCCAGCTAAACAAGGGTTGCAGGAAGCCCTGATGCAACAGCCTAATGAGAGCTCTCAACCAAAATCTCTGTGTCCTAGGTGTCAGAAGTGATTTCATTGGGTTAGGGATTGCAAATCCAAATTTCATAAAAATGGCACTCTGTTAACTAAACAACGATCTATGGTGCCGATTCCAGGAAACAGGCAGAGGGGCCGGCCTCAGCCCCAAATAACAATAGGGGCAGCTTCCAGCATGAATTCGTTTGATCCCTTTGTCCCATCTCAGAACTCATCAGAGCCACTCCAGGGAGCACAGGATTGGACCTCCGTTCCTCCACCACAACAATATTAACTCCAGTTCCTTCACCACAACAATATTAACTCCAGTTACCCTAATTCCAATGGGAGTGAAGGGCCCTCTCCCGGATGGAATAGTGGGTATAATATTAGGAAGAAGTTCCTTGTCTCTACAAGGAGTTTCTGTGATTCCTGGAGTGGTGGACTCTGACTACACAGGGGAAATCCAGGTATTTGTTGCTCCCCCTAGCAAAACTGTACAATTTTATGAAGGTCAAAGAATAGCTCAGTTACTACTCTTACCCTTTCATAAAATGGGCAAGTCTCTAACCAATAAGCCCAGGGGTGACTCTGGATTTGGCTCAAGCAATTTCACTTTCTGGGTTCAGGAAAATACTAACTCCAGACCTCTAAGAGATTTATATATTCAGGGAGTTAAAATTAAAGGTCTCTAGATACAGGGGCTGATGTTTCTTGTATTGCTGGGAAAGACTGGCTGTCTTCCTGGCCAACACAAGTAGCCCCATCAAGACTCATTGGTATTGGTCGAGCGCCCTCTGTAGTCAAAAGTTCTCAAATCTTAAATTGGACAGATAACGAAACTTCAGGAACCTTTTGTTCCTACATCATTCCTTCCCTGCCCATTACACTTTGGGGATGTGATATTCTTGTTCAAATGGGCATGCTTCTGTATAGTCCAGATGACAAGGTGTCAGCACAAATGCTACAAATAGGATATGATCCCTTAAAGGGACTTGGAAGGAACAGACAGGGCATAAAAGGACCTGTTCAGGTTGTAGAGAGGAAAGACCAGTCTGGTATTGGCTTTTCCAAATTTGCCCTAGGGGCTATTGTTCCTGAGGCTGCTGATCCCATTACCTGGAAAGATGATAAACCAGTTTGAGTGGAACAATGGCCCATGCCCTCAGAGAAACTTAAGACAGCAAGAGAATTAATTCAACAGCAGTTGGAGGCTGGCCATATTGAGCCTTCTACCAGTCCTTGGAATACTCCTATATTTGTTATAAAAAATAAATCTGGAAAATGGAGACTTTTACAGGATCTAAGAGTCATTAATGCCACCATGGAGGCTATGGGTACATTGCAGCCCGGGCTGCCATCTCCGGTTGCTCACAGGATGCGTCAACTCCTGTTTGGATTCCTGATCGATTTATTCGAAATGCCCCCACTAACCTGAAGACTGAGATGGGTGGCATGGACCCTGTAGACTCAAAGGAATAGACGTGGAGCAATGCCTACCAACCATTACATGCTGACCAGGATTTGCAATACTCGGCTAAACAAGAATTGCATCATCCACCCTGCCAGCCAGAGGAAGGAGGAACACTGACACACCAGATGAGAGAACTTTCATTGCAGAACAAAAACTTCCCTCTCAGATTATCCCAAAATCAAGACAACACACTATCAGATGCTGTCTAAAAACTATAACAACGTCTTCAGCGTCCGTTGTTCCCAATTACCAGCATGGGAGCAAATAGAATTTCTGGCAGAAGAAGCAGGAGATATAGAAACTTCACAACATGCTAAAAATGTAAACAAAATAAGGGTTTTCACTTCCTTTGTCCTCTCCTATTCCTCCTACAACTCCAATTCCTGCCTTCCTGACTACTCTTGTTTTTTGTAATCTGTTCTGTGAGTCCCTTTGCCTTTATTTGGGAAGGAAGGGCAGGTGTCTACGGCCGTGGCACCTAGCTCTGACTTTTAGTCTTACTTTTTAACCTTCAGAGAAGGGGCAGGTGCCAAAGGCCACGGCACCTGGCCCCAGCCTCCAGTCTTTCTCTTTTACCTTCAGAGAAGGGGCGGGTGCCAAAGGCCACGGCACCTAACCCCAGCCTCCAGACTTCTCACCCCCTTTTTTTTTCCACCCACATGTCTCTTCTCAAGTGGGTGGCTCGGACAAAGGACTTTTGAAGGAAGCTCTTGTTCACCTCCCATTTGTTTCTAACAACACTGAGAAGGACTGGCTGATCATTTCATGAGATTCTGGATATCCAATATGGAGAGACTGTATTAATGACTCTAAAGTAGACTATTTTTTACCCTGTGTAAATCTTGACCTTATACTTCAAGGTTAGATGGGGAAAATCCCATCTCTGCTAGATGGCATATTAATGAATAGGTACCTCCAGTGTTGACATTGACCATAAAACGTCAAAATGATGTTTATAATTTGTCTTGTAAACAAGTGTATTAACTAATTGTTTAACTAATGTTTCTTATAAGGGATTTGTTGTTCTCAGACAGCCTCTTGTGAATATGGTTTAAAAACACTGTCGGAAAAGATTTTTGGAGTTACAGCCTTAATAGCTACTTTTCAGCTGTAGCATTACCTAAGGAAGTTCATACAGCTACATTTGCTGATTGGCTATCTAAAAAATTTCTATTGCTGTAGCTATTCAGGAAATCATAGACCAGAATTTAGAAAGTAAGGTTAATGTTTTAGTAGTAGGGCAAGAACTTGTGACCTTAAAAATAAAATTGGCTCTCCAATGTCACTCTGAGTTTAAATCTGTCCATACTTGGGACAAAGTAATTTGGAATTTGGAACCATTCAGACCTGAGTATAGACCTTACTAAATTACATCAAGAAATTCAGGCATCATTTGCTAATCAAAAATCATTAATGTCTATTCTCATCAATGTGGGCATTTGCAGAGCAGTGATTCTTTTGTTGCTGTGTTTACTCCCAATCATCTTCAGAGTGGTAAAGAAGAGCAATGCGGAGTTTCATGGTTTCGTGCTAAAAAATAAAAAAGGGGGAGAATGTTGGGAGCCAGCCATGGAGGCCCACTAAGCGTTAGGGATCAGGAAATGCCGTTGACCCCGAGACCACTAGGATGTGTTCGGGAGCTATTGAATCCATTTCCTCCCCCTTTCTACTCAGCACTAACCAGATTAAGCTCCTGTGAGCTCAAAACATAAAAAACTCTGAGACTGGGACAAACACAAGCTAACTTTAGAAGCTCATTGCTCCCATTCTTCCACAAACTGCAGTTTTGGCTTTCACACAACTTATAATTCAAACTCGGGTCACATCTAAGAGCCGTAGTATTGGTCACAGGCTTCTGGGTCATGATCTTAGGATTTATTGAAGTTGAATAAATGGATTAAGGTTTCATCAATTAGATTATGGGATTATACCTGAAAGAACATCTGGTGGGTGGAGAATGCCCCTCACACACCCGACTGTGTATAAAAGACCAGTTGTAATTCCCATTAAACGGCTTCTGCACTAGACTGGAGTCCAGTCTCTTTCTCTCTCTCTCTCTCTCTCTCTCTCTTTCTCTCTTTCTTCTTCCCCCCAATCGCCGATGCCGTCTCCACCTTTGGGGTACCCTGAACCCGGCTGGAGCTGGTCTCCGGCAACTAATGTTTTGGATTTTGGTCATTCGAATAGGTGTGAAGTGATATCTCACTGTTGTTTTAATTTACCATTCCAAATTGACGTATGATGCTGACATATGTCTATTTCTTTCTATTCTGTTCCATTGATCTATTTGTATATTCTTTTGTCAATACCATATTCTTGATATCATAACTTTATAGTGATTTTTTTTTGAGTTGGAGCCTCACTCCATCACTCAGGTTGGAGTTCAGTGACATGCTCACAGTCACCCCAGTGTCGACCTGCTGGACTCTGGCAATCCTTCCACATCAGCCTTCCAGGTAGCCGGAACTACAGGTGCACACTACCACGCCCAGCTAATTTTTGATTTATTGTAGAGACTAGTCTTGCCAAGTTGCATGGACTGGTCTCAAACCTGTGGGCTTAAGTAATTTACTCACCTCGGTCTCCCAAATTGCTGGGATTGCAAGCTAAACCACCAAGCCCGGCTGCTTTATAGTAATTCTTGAAGTTGGTTAGTGTCGGTCCTCCAATTTTCTCCTATCCTTCAATATTCTGTTGGCTATTATGCATCCCTTATCTCTCCATATAAACTTTAGAATCAATTTATCAATATACACAAAAATAGAGCCGGGCTCAGTGGCTCAGCCTGTAATCCCAGCACTTTGGGAGGCTGAGGTGAGTGGATAGCCTGAGCCCATGGGTTCGAGACCCGCATGGGCAACTTGACGAGACCTCATCACTACAATAAATCAAAAATTAGCTGGGCGTGGTAGCGTGCTCCTGTAGTTCCAGCTACTCGGAAGGCTGAGGCTGAAGGATCGCCGGCACCCAGCAGGTCGAGTCTGCGGTGGCCGGGAGCGGCCACTACACTCTATTCTGGGTGACAGAGTGAGACTCCAACTCAAAAAAAAAAAAAAGAAAAAAAAATCCACAAAAATAACTTGCTGGGATTTTGGTTGGAATTGCATTGAATATATGTCAAGTTGGGGTAATGTATTTTTTTTTTTAATTGGAGTCTCACTCTTGTTGCCCCGACTGGAGTGCAGTGGCATGCTCCCAGCCACCACAGCCTCAACCTTCTGGGCTCCAGCAATCCTTCTGCCTCAGCCTTCCAAGCAGCCAGAACTACAGACACGCTACCACGCCCAGCTAATTTTTGATTTATTGTAGAGACTGGTCTCACCAAGTTGCCCGGGTGGATCTTGAATCCTTGGGCTCAGGCAATCCACGAGCTCGACTTCCCAAAGTGCTGGGATTACAGGCTGAGCCACTGAGCCCAGCCGGGTAATGTATTTTTAAAATGGATTATCTTTATAAGTTTAAGCCTCATGATGAACTTTTGGGATACTACTAGTTTAATCACCATTATTCAGGTGAGGAAACTGAGGTTCAGGTATTCCCTAAGTGTGAAGTCAAGGAAGGACCCTGTGGAATTTGACTGGAATATATATATACATATGAATACATATATATCCTAGCTCCAACTGCTAAAAGTTCTTAAAAGCACCCATGACATTCCAGTAGACATGAAAGCATCTAACCCAGATCTTGGTTTCTGTATTCCATAGCCCACTAAGCAGAACCTGGGCTCTTTGGAGAAATGACTGATTCCAGGGCTAGAGTGAGAAGATACAAAATGAATCTGGAACATTCTCCTGTTCCATGAAGTTTTTTAAAGACTAAAAAAGGTGAGAAAGTTATGTCAAAAGGACACAGGCTGGGATTTAGCAATGAGTTCTTGGCTATGACAACTAAAGCATAGGCAATCAAAAAAACCAGACAATTAGATTTCATAACAATGAGAAACTTTTGTGTTTCAAAGGATGCTATCAACAGAGTGAAAAGGCAACCCGCAGAAGAGAGAAAATGTTTGCAAATCATATATCTGATAAAGGATTACTATCTAGCCTATATAAAGTATAGTTTACAGCTGGGCTCGGTGGTTCAGCCTGTAGTCCCGCACCTTGGGAGGATGAGGTGAGTAGACTGCCTGAGCTTGTGGTTCGAGACCCACCCGGGCAACTTGGCGAGACCTCATCTCTACAATAAATCAAAAAATTAGCTGGGTGTGGTAGTATGCGCCTGTAGTTCCAGCTACTTGGAAGGCTGAGGCGGAAGAATTGCCAGAGCCCAGCAGGTCAAGGCTGCGGTGGCCGGGAGTGGCCACTGCACCCCAGTCTGGGTGACAGAATGAGACTCCAACTCAAAAAAAAAAAAAAGTATAGTTTACTACAATAAAAATAGTAATCACAAGCCGGGCTTGGTGGCTCAGCCTGTATTCCTGCGCCTTTGGGAGGCTGAGGTGAGTGGACTGCCTGAGCCCGCGGGTTCAAGACCCGCCTGGGCAGCGAGACCTCATCTCTACAATAAATCAAAAAATCAGCCGGGCATGGTATCGCGCGCCTGTAGTTCCAGCTACTCAGAAGGCTGAGGCGGAAGGATCGCCGGAACCCAGCAGGTCGAGGCTGCGGTGACCGGGAGCGGCCACTGCACTCCAGTCTGGGCGACAGTGAGACTCCAACTCAAAAAAAAAAAAAAATAGTAATCATGAATAAATCATGAATAAATAAATAAATTAATAAAATTAGAATCAACAAATCCATATTGACAATAAATAGAAAAATAAATAAATGCAGTTATGAGAGGGCTTTCCCTCACATTATAATGTCAACTGATAAATGTGGAGAAAGAGAGAGAGCTGGAAAATGCCCATTTTGCAATAATCATAGTAATGATTGATTTGGCAAATATCATCAATGGATGCTAAATGTAGGAAGGAAAGTTATTGAAGAACAGGACATTTGCATTGTCTCCAAGTGTCTCCTTAATGGAAAGGGAAAAATTAGAGCTAATCAAAGGAGAAACCAGACACAACACTGACTATGTGATCAAAATCACCAATAGGAGTCAGTCAGATGCCACATGGCTCCACATGGGATGCCCTTAAAAAGATACAGCAACACTTATATAATTTCCCGGCTGGGAATGCATAGCCTGAATTGAATAACGAGGAAACACTAGACACACTCATATTGAGGGACTGCCTATAAAGCTATTGGCCTGTATTTTTTGGTAGTGATAATGTCATGTAAGATAAAGAAATGTCGAAGAACTGTTCCAGAACAAAGGAACTTACCTCAATGCAATCTCTGACCCTAGTCTGCACCCAGTACTGGAGAGGAAAAAGTTAGAGGGACACTGAGACAACTGACCACATTGGGACATGGATTGTTGATTAGAGAGTATTGTTATCAGTATTAAATTTACTGAATTTGATAATTGCACTGTGGTTATGTAAGAGATAGTCCCTACTCTTAGGGAATACACTGAACTGTGAAGGGCAAAGGGTCATGATGAATGCAATGTACTTTCTTATTTTTTTTTTTTTTTTTTGAGTTGGAGTCTCACTCTGTCACCCAGATTGGATTGCAGTGGCCGTTCCGGCCACCGCAGCCTCGACCTGCCGGCTCCGGCGACCCTTCCTCCTTAGCCTTCCTAGTAGCTGAAACTACAGGCGCGCACTACCACGCCCGGCTAACTTTTTGATTTTTATTGTAGAGATGAGGTCTCGCCAAGTTGCCCAGGCGGGTCTGGAACCCGTGGGCTCAGGCAATTCACTCACCGAGGACTTCCAAAGCGTGGGATTACAGGCTGAGCCACTGAGCCCGGCTTGCAATGTACTTTCTTGTTTTTTTGAGTTGGAGTCTCACTCTGTCGCTCAGAATGGAGTGCAGTGGCCGCTCCCGGCCACCGCAGCCTCGACCTGCTGGGCTCCGGCGATCCTTCCGCTTCAGCCTTACAGGTAGCTGGAATTACAGGCGTGTGCTACCACGCCCAGTTAATTTTTTGATTTATTGTAGAGATGAGGTCTCTCCAAGTTGCCCAGGCAGGTCTTGAACCCGCGGGCTCAGGCAATCCACTCACCTCAGCCTCCCAAGGCGCGGGATTACAGGCTGAGCCACCAAGCCCGGCTTGCAATGTACTTTCAAATTGCACAGGAAAAAAATGAAAGAATAACTAAATAACATGGCAACATGTTAGAAATTGCAAATCTGGGTGAAGGGTATACAAGAATTCTCTGGTTTACTCCTGCAAATATTCTGTAAATTTCAAATTCTTTTCAAAATTACAAGTAAAAAAAAATAGTCCCAAGAGCACACAGCTACTAAAGGTGGAACTGAGATTTAAATCTAAGCTGTGTGGCATTCAGGAATGCTATGTTGTCTTTCCCATCAGGTAACTCGATCACTCCCATTTTACAGAGATCACGGAGGCCCAGCCTGAGTTAGTAGCATTGGGTTTTGGGATTCCGGCCTGGTGAGCTTCCACTGCTCCCTTAGACTCTCCGGTTGATAGAGCTGAGTGTTCTGCCTTGAGAGAGGACCTGATGTTTCTCTAGAGCCCCCTCCGACCACGTGCTGAGCTGGTTGGATTTCCAACGTAGGGCCCTGCTAGCCTTGTCTTGGGATCACTGGACAACAAGGACTGAGAAAGTTCTGTTTAGTTAGGATAGTCACAGGCCAAGCTTCTTGGCTTTAGTTGCACCCCTCTCTACCATTGTGACATCTGTTATGTTGTCTGTCCTGCCCAGTACCCCCTTTTCTTTTGGGAGCAACACCTTATTTTGCTTACTTGTTTCTTTTTACTTTCTAACCACTAGGTATGTCATTCTGGTAGGTGTTGCCAGTCACAATGTCACACCTTCCTGGCTACTGTTGATTGGTATAGGGGTGGGCATTGGGCAATCAGAGCCATAGTCTGAGATTTGTTGGAATGGATTTAAGGGAAGCAGGATACAGACTTTCTAGTATGAAGCTATGTTGTGAGGCTCAGGAAGTAAAGGCAGCCACGGTCCCCATTAAGGGAAGAAAGTTGGTCTGATAGAATAAAGCTAAAAGAAGCAGAGAAGAGAAAGAGTACATATGTCAAAGTTTAGTTTTGCCTGTCCTTGAACTTCATGTCATGGAATCACACAGTATGAGGAGGGACCCAAAAAACCCTGGTATTTATTTATAAAAAATTGTGTATTTATTCTTACATGTTTAAACTTTAGTCACCTTCAAAGTATTCTTTGTTTGATGTAATACACCTATCAAGACACTTTTTCCACTGCTCAAACTAGGGTCCAGTTGTCTCTGAGGTTCTGCACTTCCCATGGTTATGTTCCAAAGTATATCAGCCCTCTTCCAATAAATTGCTCTGCTTTTGCATAAGTCTATTTACTTTGGATTTTCATCACCTGAAGACAAAATGGGTCAATATGTCTGAGATTCTGATCACTAGATATCCCGACCATAAGGTCCCAGCAGGGAGGCTGTCAGAGTTCTGTTCCCTGGAGCTGGCTGTGTTTGGATGGGATTGGGGGCCATGGAAGTTAGCACTGAGACCTTGTCCCACTGGCTGTCTGATTCTCAGGGAGGGCAGTAGCCTTTATGCTACGGATAAGCCATTTTTATTCATGCCTCCACCTTACATGCTGGGTCTCCTGGGATATGGCCTTGCCCTTCTTCTCTCAGGTTAGGACCAGGTCAGTGAAAGGAATCTGTGGTTTATTAGGGATAACAGAAAGAAACAAGGGGGAATAATTTTTATCTAGGTTCCCCTTGGACGTCCTTGGTGAGAGGCATAGAAGGGGCTTAGGGAAATCTTCTATACCAGGATGGAAGGAATGGTCACAATCTCTTACTTTTGCCTATCTTTTTAAATGAGGTATAAATTGCATACAGTCAAGTTCACAAATCTTAAGAATACATTTCTTTTTTTTTTTTGAGTTGGAGTCTCACTCTGTTGCCCAGACTGGAGTGCAGTGGCCGCTCCCTGCCACCACAGCCTCGAACTCCTGAGCTCCGGCGATCCTTCCACCTCAGCCTTCCAAGTAGCCGGAATTACAGGCATGCGCTACCACACTCGGCTGATTTTTGTTTTATTTATTGTAGAGATGAGGTCTCCTTGCCCAGGTGGGTCTCGAACCCGCGGGCTCAGGCAATCCACTCATCTCGGTCTCCCAAAGTGCTGGGATTACAGGCTGAGCCACTGAGCCCGGCCCATCACATT
Source organism: Carlito syrichta (assembly GCF_000164805.1). NCBI lineage: Eukaryota > Metazoa > Chordata > Mammalia > Primates > Tarsiidae > Carlito > Carlito syrichta. The sequence goes on along the minus strand of NW_007256155.1, from coordinate 21,961 downwards.
TCTAAATACTCTGTGTCTCTCACTTTGCTAATGTGAATAACCAGTAAAGAATGTAGCTTCATAGAGTTAAAATTTAGCAGAAACTAGGTAAGGCCTAGAGTGGCCAAAAATGATTGTCACATATAGTACCATGATATATGAAAGAAAGGAAGCATTGAAGCTGCCATAAAGAACTTTATTTGTATGAAAACAATACAAATAACTGTTCAATAGCAAATTATTATATGCTAGTGACTTTGAATTTCTAATTATTGTTCTAGTTTCTGTCTCTCATCTCGGGACCTTTGCTTATGCCCTTGCCTGTGCCTGGTAAACTTCCTTTCCAACAAGTTGACCTGTCAGATCTCAGCTCACATGTCACTTCCTCAGGGAGCCCTTCCCTGACACCACATAGAAGGTCAACTTCTCTGATGACACACTCTCAAAACATTCTGGACTTCCCCTTTCTTAGCCCAACATACACATAACTTCCTCTTAAATATCTTCCCTCCTCTCTGCACTGTCAGCTCCACTGTGCAGCGACTTTTTCTGTCATTCTGAACCCACTGACCCTCCATGTATTTTTTTTTTTTTTTTTTTGAGTTGGAGTCTCACTCTGTCGCCCAGACTGGAGTGCAGTGGTGCTCCTGGCCACCGCAGCCTCGACCTGCTGGGCTCCGGCGATCCTTACACCTCAGCCTTCCAAGTAGCTGGAACTACAGGCGCGCAGTACCATGCCCGGCTAATTTTTTTAATTTATTGTAGAGATGAGGTCTCGCCTGCCCAGGTGGGTCTCGAACCCGCAGGCTCAGGCAATCCACTCACCTCAGCCTCCCAAAGGCGCGGGATTACAGGCTGAGCCAAGGAGCCCGGCTCCTCTATGTGTCTTTAGGGGCTCCATACATATGTATTGAATTAACAAATAGATGAATGGTGATCCTGTTTATATTAAATGAAGTATAATCCTGACTTATATTTGTATAACTCTTTTGTCTTTTCAACATGTTTTTACTTCTCCTATCCCATTTATACCTCCAAATACCCAGATCTACCTCGTCGGCCTTTCTCAGTCCTTAAAATGCATATGAGATCGCGTATCTCTTAGGTATAAGCATGGGCTGGAGGTGGGTGGCCTGCCTTTCAGTCCTAACTCTACCACTTCAGACTTGTGTCTGGGGTAAGTTACCTCACCTCTCCATGCCCCAGTTCCTTCACATGTACTTACCTCATAGGTGTGCTATGAGAAGCAAATTAATGTATACATGTAAAAATTTGGATAGGTACCAGGCACCTAATACATATCAGTCCCAATATTTTGATGAGTGGGAGAGCCAAACACAAAAGAGCACAAATGTGGTGAGTGGGAGGGGTGCAAGAAAAAACCCGGAATTATTTTTTTGGAGGGTAGGCCCCTTGTAGTTCAGGCTTCTGCCACTAAGTAAGTGTTCTAGGAGCCCATTGGCATCAACATATCAGTGAGTGTTGCCGTGAGAGGCTGTGTTAGATGTCAGTGAATTTTTTTTGGAGATTCTTTCAACGTGTTGCCTATTTCATGATGGGTGATTTACAAGTGCACCTGTCCACACTGCATTGAGTGTTCAGCAGTTTTTGACCAAAACCAGCATGACTCCATGTCCCACCCTCCCTATTCACCCGCCTGGGGAACTTGGCGAGACTCGCCTGGGGAACTTGGCGAGACCTCATCTCTACAATAAATCAAAAATTAGCCGGGCGTGGTAGCACACACCTGTAGTTCCAGCTACCTGGAAGGTTGGGGTGGAAGGATCGCCGGAGCCCAGCAGGTCGAGGCTGCGGTGGCCAGGAGCGGCCACTACACTCCAGTCTGGGCGACAGAGTGAAACTTCAACTCAAAAAAAAAAAAAAAAAAAATCAAGGATGACACAAACGAGTGAAAAAACATCCCATGCTCATGGATTGGAAGAATCAATATCATCAAGATGTCATTCTACCCAAGGCAATCTACAGATTCAATGCAGTTCCTGTCAAATTACCAGCATCATTTTTCGGACCTAGAAAAGACAATTCAGAGACTCATATGGAAGCAAAATGAGCCCAAATATCTAAAGCAATTCTCAGCAAAAAGAACAAAGCTGGATGCATCACGCTCCCAGACTTCAAACCTTACTACAAGGCTACAGTAACCAAGACAGCATGGTACCAGTACAAAATAGACACACAGACCAATGGAACAGGACAGAGAATCTGGAAATAAAACCATGGATCTTTAACCTACTCATCTTTGGCAAAGCCAACAAAAACAAACATTGGGGAAAGGAACCCATATTTAGCAAATGGTGGTATGAAAACTGACTGACTACATACAGAAGAATGAAACTGGATTCCTACCTATCACCATATACAAAAATTAACTCAAAATGAAACAAGGACTTAAATGTTAAACCTCAAGCTGTAAGAAGAAAACTTAGGTAACATTCTTTTGGACATCAGAGTAGGCAATTACTTCATGGCCAAGTCTTCAAAAGAGAATACAGTAAAATCTAAAATTGGCAGGTGGAACCTATCACACTAAAACGTTATTGCTAAAAAATTAGCCAGGCATGGTAGTGCGTGCCTGTACTTCTGGCTACTTGAAAAGATGAGGTGAAAGGATCACCAGCTCAGCAGGTCAACACTGAGGTTGCCATGAGCATGCCACTGCACTCCAGCCTGGGCAACGGAGCGAGACTTCAACTCAAAAATAAATAAATAAATAAATGTTTTTGCACACCAAAAGAAGCCATCAAGAGAGTAAAGAGACAACCCAAAGAATGGGATAAGCTATGCATATGACAACAGTCTAACATTCAAGATTTACAAGGAACTCAAGCATATTGACAGGAAAAAAACCAAACAACACCATTAAAAAGTGGGCAAGGGACATGAATAGACACTTCTCAAAGGAAGACATTCAGGCAACAAACAAACATATGGAAAAATGCTCAACTCTACCAATCATCATAGAAAAGTAATCAAAACTATAATGAGATGCCAACTCACACTGAATGGCTATCATTAAAAAGTAAAAAATAGGACCAAAAAAAAGTAAAAAGTAAAAAATCAGCAGAGAGACTGTTGAGAAAAGGGAGTGCTTCTACACTGTTGGTGGGAATATAAACTATTTGGTCTTTGTGGAAAGCAGTGTGGCATTTTCTCAAAGAACTAAAAATTGAGTTACCATATGATCCAGGAATCACTCTTCTGGGAATATATCAAGAGGAACATAAATCACTCTACCAGAAAGACGCCTGCACATGAATGTTCATTGCAGCATTATTCCCAATAGCAAAAACATAGAACCAACTCAAATGCCCATAGAAAGTGGACTGGATAAATGAAATGTGGTACATATACATGATGGAATACTATGTAGCCATAAAGAAGAACAAAATCATGTCCTTTGCAACAACATAGATGACGTTGGAGACCATCATTCTAAGTGAACTATCACAGAAACAAAAAAACAGAATACTGCATGTTCTCACTCATAAGTGGGCACTAAACATTGGGTATTTGAGCATAAGGGTGGGAACAACAAATGTTGACCACTGCTAAAGGCAGGAGGGAGGGGGGATAAGGGCACACAACCACCCATTGGGGACCATGTCCACTACCAAGGAGACAGTGGGCTTGCTAGAAGCCCAAACCTCACCTGCACAAAATTTACTTATGTAGCAAATCCTCACATGTACCCTGCAACTCTAAAATTACACACACACAAAAAAAGCATTGCTGCAAAGTTTTTGCAATACTTCAGCAGAAGTGTTGCTAGATTTTATTTTATTTATTTTATTTATTTATTTTTTGAGTTGGAGTCTCACTCTGTCGCCCAGACTGGAATACAGTGGCTGCTCCCGGCCACCTCAGCCTCGACCTGCTGGGCTCTGGCGATCCTTCCGCCTCAGCCTTACAAGTAGCTGGAACTACAGAGGCGCCTGGCTAATTTTTGATTTATTGTAGAGATGAGGTCTCGCCAAGTTGCCTAGGCGGGTCTGGAACCCGCGGGCTCAGGCGATCCCCTCACCTCGGCCTCCCAAAGTGCTGGGACTACAGGCTGAGCCACTGAGCCCGGCCTGTTGCTAGATTTTTTTTTTTTTTTTTTTTTTTTGAGTTGGAGTCTCACTCTGTCGCCCAGACTGGAGTGCAGTGGCCGCTCCCGGCCACCACAACCTCGCCTGCTGGGCTCCGGCGATCCTTCCGCCTCAGCCTTCCAAGTAGCTGGAATTACAGGCATGCGCTACCACGCCCTGCTGATTTTTTGCTTTATTGTAGAGATGAGGTCTCGCTGCCCAGGCGGGTCTCGAACCTTCGGGCTCAGCCAATCCACTCACCTCAGCCTCCCAAAGGCGCGGGATTACAGGCTGAGCCACCAAGCCGGCAGGACCACATTTTGAATAGCAAGGATCTAGATTAGAAGATTGAAGGTGTCATTATTTTCTTTCAGTAAGTTAAGCTTTCATTTTACAAATGACATTGCAGTTTACAATGTAGGATAAAACAAGAACTTGATTTTAAATTTTAGTTTGGATCATAGTTGAGCTGAGAGATTTGCAATTGAAATCTCCCTTTTCTAGTATTTTCCAGGCTGGAGAAGTTGAAACAAATGCCAAGAGACTCCAACTTATTTTAAAATCAATAATCTATTTTTTGTAAGCATTATCTCCTAGTTTTTTTTTTTTTTTAAGAATTTTTTACTCTTTCTAAGGTTTTTGAGAGTATTATATATATTGATTTTTTCTTTTTCTGTGTCATTTTGTTTAAATCATCAATTTTGGCCGGGCTTGGTGGCTCAGCCTGTAATCCCGCGCCTTGGGAGGCCGAGGTGAGTGAATTGCCTGACCCTGAGGGTTCGAGACCCGCCTGGGCAACTTGGCGAGACTTCATCTCTACAATAAATCAAAAAATTAGCTGGGTGTGGTTGCGCGCGCCCGTAATTCCAGCCACTTGGAAGGCTGAGGGGGAAGGATCGCTGGAGCCCAGCAGGTCGAGGCTGTGGTGGCCGGGAGCGGCCACTGCATTCTAGTCTGGGCGACGGAGTGGGACTCCAACTCAAAAAAAAAAAAACAAACCCATCAATTTTACTTAAAGCACGGTACTAAGTCAGTACTAAGCTAATACATTTAGACGTATGTTTGAAAGTAAAAGTGTGGCTAGTATTTTAGAACCTGTAGTTTTTGTTTTGTTTTGTTTTGTTTTTTTGAGTTGGAGTCTCACTCTGTTGCCCAGACTGGAGTTCAGTGGCCGCTCCCAGCCACCGCAGCCTCAAGCTGCTGGGCTCTGGCGATCCTTTGCCTCAGCCTTCCAAGTAGCTGGAACTACAGGCGCGCGCCACCACGCCCAGCTAATTTTTTTGATTTATTGTAGAAATGAAGTCTCACCAAGTTGCCCAGGTGGGTCTCGAACCCGCAGGCTCAGGCAGTCCACTCACCTTGGCCTCCCAAAGTGCTGAGATTACAGGCTGAGCCACCGAATCTGGCCAGAACCTGTAGTTTTTATTAATATCATCATAAAAAGAGCATTGCATACTCTTTCTGTCTGAATTTTTACTGGCATGAAATGCTCAACTCAATTTTCCCATCATATATTTAACACTGGTTCCAAATTTATATTTAGTATGTTTTCAATACATTCAAGCATTTAACTGAAGCTTTTCAGTAGTTGTATAGTTCTTGAAAGATATTTTAAAAATTCAGTAATGTCTAAGAAAGTTTGTGTTGTTCATAATCATGCTTAAAGAATTCTTTAAAAAAGAAATATAGGCTGGGTGCGGTGGCTGTAATCCCAGCACTTTGGGAAGCTATTTGATTTTAAAAATCTATAACTCTAACCATAATTATTATCTATGCTATAGGCTTCATATTAGAGATTATATCTAAAATAATGAGTAATATTTAGCAGTTCTCACCTTATCCCAAAGTATTTTTAATAGCAACTGTTTATATTTTATTTATTTATTTATTATTATTATTTTTTTAGTTGGCGTCTTACTCTGTTGCCCAGACTGGAGTGCAGTGGCCGCTCCCGGCCACCGCAGCCTCGACCTGCTGGGCTCCGGCGATCCTTCTGCCTCAGCCTTCCAAGTAGCCGGAATGACAGGCATGCGCTACCACGCCCGGCTGATTTTTTGATTTATTGTAGAGATGAGGTCTCGCTGCCCAGGCGGGCCTCGAACCCGCGGGCTCAGGCAATCCATTCACCTCAGCCTCCCAAAGGCGTGGGATTACAGGCTGAGCCACTGAGCCCGGCTTGTTTATATTTTAATTAATTAATTTTGTATTGCAGTTTCTGAGTAACAAAGTATACTAGTAGTTTATTATGGATAATGTTTAATTTCTGATAGATATTCTGCCTTGATGTTACCAAATTTTGCCAAATGAATAATATTCTCATTTTTGCACCTTTAAACATTAATTGACTGAGTGCATAAATGCTAGACATCGCCTTACCAAAACCAGAATCATTTATATAATGTTTTCAACAAAGCATAGCACTATTTCTCCTGGCATGGTATAGTGGTTCATACTTGTAATCCCAACACTTTGGGAGGCAGATGCAAGAGTATTACCTGAGCCCAGGAGTCCCAGACCAGCCTGGGCACCTTGGCGAGACCTTGTCTCTACAACAAATCAAAAAAATAACGCAGGATTGATGGCATGTGCCTGTAGTCCCAGCAACTTGGAAGGCTGAGGAGGGTGTACTGCCTGAGCCCAGCAGGTTGAGGCTGTGGTGGCCATGAGCATGCCACTGCCCTCTAGCCTGGGTAACAAAGTGAGACTCTGATTAAAAAAAAAAATTTTTTTTCCTCCCGTTTCATAGTTTCAGCAATACTACCTTTCACTGTGTCCTCTATACTTCCAAAGTTTTTTTGTGTGCTTTCTCTCCTTTTTCCTTTCTGTGCTTTCATCTGAATACTGCTGTCTTCCAGTTCACTAATCCATTGTTCTGCTGCTTTTAATCTGTTACTAATTCCATTTAATGCTTTTTTTTTTTTGAGTCGGAACCTCACTCTGTCGCCCAGACTGGAGTGCAGTGGCACGATCACAGCCACTGAAGCCTTGACCTACTGGGCTCAGGCGATCTTTCTGCCTCAAGCTTCCAAGTAGCTGGAACCATAGGTATGTGCTAGCAACCCCTGGCTAATTTTCTGATTTATTGTAGATGAGGTCTCGCCAAGTTACCCAGGTTTGTCTTGAACCCCTGGGCTCAGGCAATCCTCTCGTCTCTGCCTCCCAAAGTTTTGAGATTACAGGCGCTAGTCACTACGCCCAGCATGAACTCTTTTTAAATAACTTTATTGAGGTATACTATACATCTACACATACAATAAACTGCACTTATTTAAGGTGCGCAATTTGATGAATTTTGACATATGTGTACACCCATGAAACCACACCAGATCAATTTTATCATTCCCAAAAGTTTCTTGGTACCCCTTTGTCTCTCATTTTCCTCCACATTTGGTCCCAGGAAAAACACTGATCTGCTGTCACTGTAAATTAGTTTGCATTTTTCTAGAAACTTACATAAATGGAACCACACATTGTGTGTTCTTTTGTTTTTGTCATTTTATGCTCAGTACAATGATTTTGAGATTTATTCACACCATTGAGTGATTGATAGTCCATTTCTTTTCATTGCTGAGTAGTATTCCATTGTATGAATTTAATGTATTTTGTTCATCTATTCACCTGTTGATGGGTATTTGGATATTTCTAGTTTTTTTATACTGTGAATAAAGATCCTATCAATATCCTTGTGCAAATCTTAGTGTAGATGTATATTTTCATTTCTCTTGGGTAAATACTTACATGATAGTCTGTCTTTTTGAGGTATCATCTGGGCTAGACTACAGTTCCAAATAATGCAATCAAATACAAATCTAAGATTGCCATGAAGGCATTTTTTTTCCAGTCTCCCTCGTAGGTATTTTTGTTGATATAACTAAAGTTTATAATAAGTTGCTAAGTAAGAAAGATTATTCTAGATAATCTGGTTGGCAAGTCTTTAAAAGCGGAGTTGAAGAAGAAGAAATTCTGAAGAAGAAATTCTACTTGTGGATTGTGGCCTCATCCCTTGCCTGAGAGTTCCAGTCTACTCTTCTACCTATCCTATGGATTTCAGATTTGCTTAATAAGACTTCCTGTCCTTATATAAGGCGATTCCTGGAAATAAATCTGTCACTGTCTCCTACTGGTTCTGCTTCTCTGTTGGGATCCTGACTGATATAGATTTTGCTACCAAAAGTGGTTCGAGGAATCGAATCTTAAGGATGAGCTTCCTAAATTGGTTCTGGCTTTTCTTGGATTGGTTCTCTAATGTGATTACATTTAAAGGCACTAGTGACTATTTCCAGGGGTAAACAGGACACTGGAAGTCTATGTTATGATGAGGCACTGAATACTCCTAATCAAATACCTATAGAAAGCAAGGTACTGAGTGACCATGTATTTATCACCTTAAAATGTTTTAGTCAAATTAAGGAATATATGGTTTTGACTCTAACTGCACTGAAGAAAGAAGTAGAGGAAAGAAAAGAATGAGCTCAGGGACTCAAGTTCCCAATTTTAAGAGGTTTTTTGTTTTAGTTTTATTTACTTATTTTCGGGGTTTTTTTTTTTTTTTTAAGTTGGAGTCTCACTCTGTTGCCCAGGCTGGAATGCAGTGGCATGCTCCCAGCCATCCCAGTGTCAATCTGCTGGAATTGCTGCCATCCATCCGCCTCAGCCTTCCAAGTAGCCAAAACTACAGATGCACGCTACCACGCCTGGCTAACTTTTGATTTCTTGTAGAGACGAGGTCTCACCAAGTTGCCCGGGCTGGTCTTGAACCCGCGGGCTCAGGCAATCCACTTACCTCGGCCTCCCAAAGTGCTGGGATTGCAGGCTGAGCCACCAAGCCCAGCCTGCTTTAAGAGTTTAAAGCTTTAAGCCATACATAGGTGACTGGGAAGTTTCTACATCTGTTCTGAAAGTAACTCTTAGGGCCAAGATTTCTGAAAACAAACCCAGAGTCTCATTCTGCAAGAGGCTGATGGAGATGCTGCTTAGAGTCTTTTACAGGCCACAATAGGTGAATTACATTGCAAAATTTTAGGATTTTGGAGCAAAGCCCTGCTATGCCCTATAGATAAGCACTCTCCTCTTCAGGGAACAATTTTTGGTTTACTCGGCCTTAGTAGAGACTAAATTCTTAAACATGGGCCATCAAGTTACCATGTGAACTGAGCTGCCCATCATGGACTGAGTGTTATCTGATCTATCAAGCTATAAAGTTGTGCATACAAGGGGGGGGGATAAAATAAAAAAAGAGAATTAGTTTTTGGAGGACTGGGGCCACTAGGCTTCTCCACAAGGTAAGTGTTTCAGGAACCCATCGGCATTGATGTACCAGCTAGTGAATTTTTTTTTGAAGATTCTTTCTTTTATTTTATTTTATTTTTTTTTGAGTTGGAGTCTCACTCTGTCGCCCAGACTGGAGTGCAGTGGCCGCTCCCGTCCACCGCAGCCTCGACCTGCTGGGCTCCGGCAATCCTTCCACCTCAGCCTTCCAAATAGCCGGAATTACAGGCGCACACTACCACGCCCGGCTGATTTTTTGATTTATTGTGGAGATGAGGTCTCGCTGCCCAGGCGGGTCTCGAACCCATGGGCTCAGGCAATCCACTCACCTCAGCCTCCCAAAGGTGCGGGATTACAGGCTGAGCCACCGAGCCCGGCTGGAGATTCTTTCAACGCATTTGCCCATTTTACGATAGGTGATTTACATGGACAACGTAGCCACATTGCTCTGTGTTCAGTAGTTTTTGACCAAAAAACAGCACGACCCCTGTGCCCCACCCTGCCTATTCAACCAATCTCGCCCCAAGCAACTTATTTGTTTCCCCAAATGAAAAAAAGTCCTCAAAGGGAAACCTTGTGCCGATGTGGAAGAGATGAAACAAAAAATGGCAGAAGCACTAAAAGGCAACAAAATAGATGAGTTCAAAAACTGTTCTGAGCAGCAGAAAAGGTGTCTTATGGTTGCATTGCGTCAAACGGAGAGTATGTTGAGGGTGACTGAAGTTTAAATATGTGAGAATAAATGCACAATCTTTAATAAATAAATTCTGGGTTTTTTTTTTTTTACGTCCTCCTTATACACAGGAACACTTCATTATCAAATTGAAGTGGTACATATGAGATTCAGCTCAGCTGGGCTCTGAAGGCATAAGGAAATTGCATGAGGAAGTGGCCCAAATGCCCATGATCTCTATTCCTGCTATAGTATTTTTTCATTCCCAGCCCACACCTATAGGCTGCCTCATGGGGCATTCCCTATGACCAGTTGACTGAAAAAGAGAAAACTCAGTCCTGGTTTTATGGTTCTGCAACATATGCAAGTGCTAGATGAAAATGGACAGCTGCCTTTCTGGGACATCTTTGAAGGACAACGGAGACGTAGTCTCCCAGTTGGCAAAACTCTGAGCAGTGTGCTTGGTGGTTCATTTTGCCTGGAAGGGAGAGGAATAGTCAGAAGCTCTTCTGATCTAGAGGTCTTGGTTCCAAACAGAAGAATGCTTCTACCAGGAGACACAACAACACTTCCATTGAATTAGAAGTTGAAACCATCACCTGGCCACTTTGGGCCTTTCATGCCTCTGAATCAACAGGCAAAGCAGGGAGTTTCTGTACTGGTTGGGGTGACTGGTCCTGACTAATAAGCGGGAAATTCAGTTGGTACTACATAAATGGGGATGTATTAATATTAGTTACATTTATATTGCAGTATGCAGTTACAAGAAATCAAAAGTGGAGAGGGAACACTTTGAATTCTCTTTTGGTGAAACCATTGTTATACTTTCAATTGTCTGCAGGACAGTTATACCATGTTAAGTGGAAATATGACTTTGGCATTGTCTTTATCTGGATACTACGTACGATTATGGAGATAATTAGGAGTGTGATTGCTGGGTCATAGGTCTTTTAGCTATCCTAATGTGAGTGTTGTTGTTTTAATTTGAAAAATCCCTAGATGACTAAAGATGTTGGTAACTTTTTTTTGCATATTGGCCACTTTTACATCTTATATTTATTAAAATCTTTTGTTTATATTGTATTATTGGGTTATCTTATTCAGTTATAAAAAGAGTTCTTTGCCGGGCTGGGTGGCTCAGACTGTAATCCCGCATTTTGGGAGGCTGAGGTGAGTGTATTGCCTGAGCCCGCGGGTTCGAGACCCGCCTGGGCAACTTGGCGAGACCTCATCTCTACAATAAATCAAAAATTAGCCGGGCGTGGTAGTGCGTGCCTGTAGTTCCAGCTACTTGGAAGGCTGAGGCGGAAGGATCGCCGGAGCCCAGCAGGTTGAGGCTGCAGTGGCCGGGAGCAGTCACTTTTACTCCAGTCTGGGTGACAGAATGAGACTCCAACTCAACAAAACAAAAAACAAACAACAACAACAACAAAAGAGTTCTTTACATATTCTGCATACAAGGCTTTTTGTCAGAGTCCCTGGCCTTGAAGTCTGAGAGCTGGTGAGGGAAAACATTAAAAGGAGAATCAGACAAAATTAAATTTTAATTAGTAAAAGGTCCTCTGAGGTATACGGTGCTAAGAGAATTTTCAGGGAGAAAATTTAGTTGAGGTTGATGGAGCTAGAATGCGAAGGCTGAGTTGGGAAGAGTTAGTTTAACTAGGTCCAAGGAATGGCGTTTTGGCTTGGCCAGAATGGAGCGCTGAAAGAGCACTAGATGTGGAGTAGACTGCGAGTGTGAGAAGAGTAGGCAAGAGCAGGTGAGGATTTAAGACTTTAATCTTAGCATTTACGGAGGCCATTGAGATTTCTCCAGGAGAACAACGGGCGGAGCAGTTTGATCATTGTATGTTTTAAAATTACTCAGCAATGTGAAGAGTGGTCTGGAGAGGTTCTCAGAGTTGGGGCAGGAAAACCATTGATCCCCACGTTGTACTCTCAGCTCCTCGCACACGGAAGAAGCCTCAATCCATAAATGATGGACGAAAAACTGAATTGGGAAAATGGGAATAATAAAGGGATGGGCTGGTGGCTGCTTCTGGTGCCTTCAGTGGGGGTATCCGACTCAAAGTAAGAAGAGTCTCTGTCCTTTTCCCAGTAGCCAGTTAGGTGGAAGGAAGGCCTTGCGACTCAAGGTTGGGAAAACAAGTGTGACCCGGTGCGCAGGCGGAAATCCGCTCAAGCCCGCACTGGTCAGAGGCGTCGCTTCCTCGGGCCGGAGAGGCTCGGTTCCTAGAGCTTTTGGCCAGGAGGAGCTCACCGGGGCAACACAGCGGCGCCGGCAGCCCCGCTCCCCCGGCGCCTGCGCCGCTCAGCGAGT
>NW_007256155.1:9047-9583 GCF_000164805.1 Carlito syrichta | reverse complement strand
CTTGGCTGATTTTTTTTTTTTTTTTTTTATTGTAGAGATGAGGTCTTGCTGCCCAGGCAGGTCTCAAACCCGCGGGCTCAGGCAATCCACTCACCTCAGCCTCCCAAAGGCGCAGGATTACAGGCTGAGCCACCGAGCCTGGCTGTTTATACCAGTTTCTGGCAACCACTTACTGATCTGTTTATTGTCTCTAAAGTTTTGCCTTTTCCAGAATGTCAATATATTTGTTTTGTTTGTTTGTTTTTTTGTTTTTTTAGAATCCGTTAGAGTCTCACTCTGTTGCCCAGGCTGGAGTGCAGTGGCATGCTCACGGCCATTGCAGCCTCCACCTGCTGGGTTCAGATGATCCTTTCACTTCAGCCTTCCAAGTAGCTGGAACTACAGGCGTGCACTACCATGTCCAGCTAATTTTTTGATTTATTGCAGAGAGGGCGTCTTGCCATGGGCTCCCAAAGTGCTGGGATTGCAGGCTGAGCCACCTAGCCCGGCCTTGTATAAGTTTTTATTTGAACAATCTCTTTTTTTTTTTTTTTTTT
>NW_007256155.1:2363-8997 GCF_000164805.1 Carlito syrichta | reverse complement strand
CCCCTCCGCCGTGGGTGGGGAGAGTCGTGAGGGAGCGTGGCCGGGTGTCGCCGCCGACGCGGCCCGGCCTCCCGCTCGAGGCCTGGCGCGCCTCGGACCCTCGTTCGCCCCCTGCGAGGTTGCTCCCCGGGCCTCGGACTCGACCCAGCATCCCGCCGGGCCTCTTGCCTTCCCCGGCTCTCTCCGCTGTCATTTTGACCCTCGCCTCGTCCCCTCCCCAGCACCCCTGCTCCTGGGCCGCGGCGAGGGAGGGGCGTGTGAGGAGTCGAGCCGAGGCCCGAGGGACTGTTGGGAGCGGGCGCCCGCGGGGGTCTGGGGTCTCAGGCGCCCTCGGTCGCCGTGGCGTCCCAGAAGTGAGCCCCTTGGACTCGGCCATTTCCACCTGAAGCCAGTTTTGCACCTTTTGTTTTGATTTTGAACTTGTCGTCGGGAGGAAGGAGGGAGCCCGCGGTGCTGGGAGAATAGGTGGTGCGGGGTGGGGTGTGAGTCAGGGCTGGGTGGGCTTGGCCTCAGCGTGGCCTTTATTAACCCTTTTTGGAAGGGGAGCGGGCTGCAGTGAGTTGCCCCTTCCCCAGAGGGCCAGAGATCCGCTGATAGCTTGCCAATGTCTGCCTTTTCACCCTAAGCAAAGGTGTGTGTAGTGTTGGTCCAGTGGTTGGCTTGGTTCACCTCTTAAGCCTGTTGGTGAGGAGGCCCCAGGTGAGTCTGCAGCGGAGTTTCCTGAAGCAGCCCACTTGAGCTGTTGGCGAACCCCTCCCCCACTTTTGCTTTGATCACACATTCTTCATTAGTCTTGGGAGAGCCTAACCAGTGCTCTTTGCAGGCTGCCTTTTCATCCTGTCGTGTTTGTGATAGGGAGAAGAAGAATGACCACATACAGACACACACACACAAATCCAAGATGGTTCCTACGTCTGATGTACTCATCAGAGGTACCTGTACCATAAGCATCTTTGAAAGTTCTGAATTCCTGAATTGGCTTACTTTAAAAAAAAATTGAGTACTTAAATAGCGGGTAGCCGCTTTAAAATAAAACAAACATTTAATTTGTTTATGCCTTTTGGGCAGTATTTTAAATGTTGGAAGTAATTGGTTAACCAAAAACTTGTCTTTGGAGTGACTGAGCATAGACATTATTGCAAAGCCTGGAGGAAATAACCCTATGGAAATGTGAATGTGTTAATTACGTAAAATTTTTCCGAAAGGTAGATACATTTTTTTCTCCATTTGTGTATTAGAAGATTGAAACTCAAATTGTGAGTAGGTGGTAAGTTTTACTAGTGTCATGTAACAAATGGTGCTTATAGGTGGGATTTTAACTCAACAATACCTGTCCTTTACCAGCAGAGTTGGCTTGTATTTTTTTGAAATCACACACCCACTCTCTGGCTAGTGTAGAAGGATTAAAAAGCTGCTTCTGGTCTGTGGGCGGTAACCTTTTCTAAAGCGTTTTCAGCTGCTTACAGAATAGATTGATCAGCTGCATAGGAAAAATTTAGATATTAAAAATTCACTATTATGTGATCTAGATCTGTTATAATTATGAGCTTTTAAGATTTGGGATGGTATAGGTACTGTGAACTATATATAGGAAATGAGATTTCTCAGAGCATTTGCATCTTTTTTTTTTTTGAGTTGGAGTCTCATTCTGTCGCCCAGACTGGAGTGCAGTGGCCGCTCCCGGCCACTGCAGCCTTGACCTTTTGGGCTCCGGCGATCCTTCCGCCTCAGTCTTCCAAGTAGCCGGAACTACAGGCGCGCGCTGCCAAGCCCAGCTAATTTTTTTGATTTATTGTAGAGATGAGGTCTCGCCAAGTTGCCCAGGCGGGTTGTGAACCCGCGGGCTCAGGCAATCCACTCACCTCGGCCTCCCAAAGCGCGAGATTACAGGATGAGCCACTGAGTCTGGCCCATTTGCATCTTAAGATAAACAGAAGCACACCTTGCAGTATTGAGAGAATCTTTTATGAACACAAAAAAATTTTGTAGTCTGCAGTTTGATGAACAGCCTCAATGTCCTAGACTAGTTGATGACCACCATTATTTTAAGCTATTTGGTCCTTCTTGCTACTAGAGTATTTCCCCTTTTTTGTAAGATTTTTTATGCCTATCGTGGATGTACAAAACCTATAATGACTAGGGGGTTAAGTTTAAACTCAGAGCAGCATTTATGGATCATTCATTCATTTATTCATCAAGTATTTATCGAGCCCTTACTTTTTTCCAGGATTTTTTTCTACTGGACTACAGTGTGGAGCAAAACAGACAAGGCCTCTGCCCTAATTCTGTTAAGTTTTCTTCAGTGTGTAGGGGGATGAGAAGTATACAACAAACAAGTAAATAGATACTATATTTTCAGACAATGATATAAACCAGTGATTAGTAAGGACTAGAAAATACAGTATGTATTTGAGACTTTATGGGTCATATAGTCTCTTTGGCACTACTACTGTTTGGTGCAGAAGCAGCCACAGACAGCATATGAACAACCGTGTCTATGTTCCAATTAAACCCTAACACTAAAATTTGAATTTAATATAATTTTCACATGTCATGGACTACTACTCATTTACCAAAAATTCTCCCCAATCATTTAAAAATGTAAAACCATTCTTTGCTCACAGGCCATACAAAAAAAATGGAACAAGGTAAATTTGACCTGTAGGCTATAGTCTGGCTTATTGTAAAAAAAAGTTTGCTAATCCCTAATAAGAACTATGAAGAAAATAAAATAAGCTGATATGACAAATGAGTGACTGAGGGGTAAGTAGAAAGTTACTTAGTGAGGGGAGGCCTCATTAAGGAGAAGATATTTGAGCTGTGACCTAAAAAAGTGGGAGAGCCTTCCTTGCAAGTGCAAAGGTCTGCAGGTGGAAATGAGCTTGTCCTTTGTTTTCCAGCACTGAACTTTTCCACGTAGCATGTCATTCTGGTCTTTGTGATTTTTTGGGTTTTTTAAATTGATTTTGTTGCTCTCAGCTATGTTGCCCTCTTCCTGTCAGGTTTTAAAAGTCTATCTATTGTAGAATCTAGGAGTTGAAAGAGACCTTCTTCCCAAATTGCTCTTTTCTAAAATGTTCTGTGATTTTCAGTTTCTGTTTGAATACCTTTGATGACAGAAAATTCGTTACTTTGAGATAGCCTGTGCAATTTTTAGATAGATTTAATTATTAGAGTGTTCTTCATGTTGTGATAGGATTGGCCTTTTCTATCTCCTTTCCTTGAGCCTGCCTTACAGTCCCATGGAGTAAGATTACTGTGGAGTGGCACTTCATCCTAGGATGAGGTCCTCAAGTTACTGCATAAGGCAAAAGTCTCATATGTTGAAAACTCTGCTTGAAGATACCTTAAGTTGCTCAAAAATTATAGTATGCATGTTTTTGTATATATAATCATATGTAATTCCTATGCACATTAAAGGCTGAGAGTGACAGAGCCTGTTTGAAGGAAAGAGCAAAAGGAATTAAGTTGTTATGCAGATATCTGGGCCTTCAAACTATTTTTATTTTATTTTTTTTTGAGTTGGAGTCTCACTCTGTCGCCCAGGCTGGAGTGCCATGGTGCACTCACGACCACCCCAATGTCGAACTCCTGGGCTCCAGCAATCCTTCTGCCTCAGCCTTCCTAGTTAGCCGAAACTACAGGTGCACGCTACCATGTCCGGCTAATTTTTGATTTATTTTAGAGACAAGGTCTCACCAAGTTGCCCGGGCTGGTCTTGAACCTGCAGGCTCAGGTAAACCACTCGCCTCGGCCTTCCAAAGTGCTGGGATTACAGGCTGAGCCACCAAGCCTGGCCTATTTTGATTTTTAAAACAACTGTGAAATCCCTATCAAGAGTGGGAAATGGTGGAGAATTTTGATATCTGTTTGCATGCAGGGTGTTTTTAATTCTATTTTTATATTAAGCCTCTATTAATACATGTTTATAGATGTGTATGTTAAACAAAATAATATTTATGAAGGAACTTGGCACATAAGGTGGTCAAAAAATGTTTGCAGGATTTGAATCTAAATTTTTACTTCATTGGGCTCACATATACAGTGTCCTTTTAAAAGTGGTAGTGAACTTGGCCACCTGCTTCCTGTCTTTCCATATTGCCATTTCCTGTTGTGACTCTACTGAACAGCTGTCAGTCTCTTTGTCTTTGAGTGTTGACCACGTTTTACCAGAGATAGGCTTGCAAATTAAATGGGTGTATGATATAACTGTTAGTTTTGCCACATGACCCTTAAAGTGTTTGAACATGTCTCCTATTTAAGGCTTCATTTTTCAGGGCTAAACATTTTCATTTCTTTTAACTTTCTTATTTCTTTACCTTTCTGACTCTTGAAAGTGAGCCAGTTTATCATTGTTTATCTTTTACTTTGATACCATGAAGTACATTTTAAGGTACAAACTCAAGTTTTATCTCCTTGACGAAGTCTTCCCTCATAATTCTAGACCTTTTCCATATTCCTAATATACTTTTATCTGTTTTCCTCAATTTTTTTTCTCATTTTGGTATAGTTTACTTGTTCTATGAGCATTTGTCTTCACAGTGAGACAACATTCTTCTTGAAAGCAAAAACCATGTTTTAGGCATCTTTTCTGTCCCATATGTACTGAATAAAATTCCAGGCAAGCAGTTGATCATAAATATGTTATATATATATATATATATATATATATATATATATATATTTTTTTTTTTTTTGAGTTGGAGTCTCACTGTCGCCCAGACTGGAGTGCAGTGGCCGCTCCCAGCCACTGCAGCCTCGACCTGCTGGGCTCCGGTGATCCTTCCGACTCAGCCTTCCAAGTAGCTGGAACTACAGGCACGCGCCACCACACCCGGCTGATTTTTTTGATTTATTGTAGAGATGAGGTCTCGCCTGCCCAGGCAGGTCTCGAACCCGCGGGCTCAGGTAGTCCACTCACCTCAGCCTCCCAAAGGTGCGGGATTACAGACTGAGCCACCGAGCCTGGCTATGTTATAATTTTTTAAAATAAACTTTGAATATGAACTTTTAATTTTAGATTTACTGAAATATTGCAAAGATAGTATAGAGAATTTCTATCTACACTCACTTTTCCCTACTAACACTTTACATTAGTGTGGTACATTTGTCACAATTGATGAGCCAATGTTGATACATTACTACTAAAGTTACACTTTATTCAGATTTCCAGTTTTTTCCTTAATGCCGTTTGTCTGTTCCAGGATCTCATCCAGGATCTCACAGTATGCTTAGTAGTCCTGTCTCCTTAGCTTCTCTTGCTTGTGACAATGTCTCAGACTGTCCTTATATTTAATGACCCTGACAGTTTTAAAGATTTCCTGTTAGGTGATTTTGTAGATTGTTCTTCAGTTGTGATTTGTCTGATGTTTCCCCGTGGTTAGACTTATATAGTGTGCTTTTGGAAGCAAGACCATAGGGGTAAAGTGTCATTCTTACCACATATCAGGAATACGTCAATATGAGTTAGCAGTGTCGATGTTAACCTTGATCACCTGGCTTAAGGTAGCGTTTTCTGCATTAAGTTACTCTTTTTTTCTCCTTCCTTTTCCTTCTATACTCTTTGGAAGAAAGTCATTATGTGCAGCCCACACTTAGGAGGTATGAGTTACCTTCTATTTCCTTGAAGATGGGGTATCTGTTTAAATTTATTTGCTAAAATTGTTTGGACATTGGAAGCTCTTTCAGTTGGCTTCTGTACCCCTTCTCTCTGACAAACCCCCAACATAATGTGTATACTTTCTTACTTTCTGACAGTATAAGATGCTAACTCATATAGATGTATTCCTGATATGTGATAAGAGTGACACTTTACCCCTATGGTCTTGCTTCCAAAAGCACATTATATCAGGTTCTCTCAGGTGTCAGAGCAAGGGGATAATATGTGCACAGTTTAGTCTGTGTATATACACATACTTATACATATTTCTACAGGTAATGGTCTGTATCTATGCTAAGCTAAACATGAGTTCAGAATGTCTCCAACTCCAATTCATTATCACATGGATCATTCTAACCTTCCTTTGCTTATCTGTAACCTCCCACTTTACCAGTGAGAAACCTGGCTCCCATTATCCACCATAATTTACTAATTCTTCAATCCGAGTATACATGTATAGTGGCTTCAGAATTGTTAATCTGTATTCCTATCGGAAATTACTTTATCAGAGTACATTACTTATGGATTGTTCTTTTTGCTTTTAGTCTTACAAACACCACTCATTTCCAGCATTTCTTAGGTTGTTAGCATCTTATTTCCCCACTCCCTTCCTGATGTGGTTTCATACATTTGTAATAGATTTGGATTCTTTTATCATGTTCTGCATTTCTTAGAGACCCTTTATCTCCTAATTACTTAAGAATTTGCATACATTAAAGTATATTCTTTGTGCTTTAGAGTTCTATGGGTTTTGACAGACTTTTAATATTTTACCTTTACCATTTCAATATCTTACATAATTGTTTCACAGCTCTAGAAAATTTGTGTCTTACCATTTACTTGTTTATACCAGTTTCTTTTTTTTGTTGTTGTTGTTGTTTTTGAGTTGGAGTCTTACTCTGTCGCCCAGACTGGAGTACAGTGGCCGCTCCCGGCCACCGCAGCCTCGACCTGCTGGCCTCTGGCGATCCTTCC
>NW_007256155.1:0-2343 GCF_000164805.1 Carlito syrichta | reverse complement strand
CTTGATGAAAGAAATCTTTTTTTCTTAACGCCCCAAACATTAATTTTCTATGTTTACTTTCTATATTTCACATAGTCAATTATTCATTTACTTTCATTCAGTAGTTAAATGTGTCAGAAAGTGTAACTCTCTTAGAATCATGTCTGACTTTTAGAAAGTCTTGTATGTGTGCTTAATGAATAAACAAATGCAAATTTGAAAAACTAGTGATATTATGAACATGATGTGTGTTAACTACAAGGAATGTACATGTATATAGCCACATGGCAGGAGGGTATGTGTCTGATATTTTAATAAATAAACATAAAACACATTTATAAAAATTCATATTCAGTGGGAGACATCGACATAATAACTGAGGGAGAACATATACTCTGAATTAACTACAATGAAAAATGCTCTTTATTCTGTACAAGCCTAAAGAAACTGTAATGACACAAAAAGTTCTGCCCTTTATTGGTAGATCCATCTAATGTAAGAACTGTATACAGTACTTTCTCAGTAAAAAAGTAAATAAATAAATATCAATAATGCTTTCAATATCCCTAACATTAAACAAAAGTCAGAAATTCCAGTCTTTTTAATACAGCACTCCTCATCCTTGGATCCCAAATAAGAAATATATGTATTGCCCAAAGGTTTTTCTAACATGTAACAGCAAAAAGCTAGAGTAACTTTTGTTCTCTATGTTTACTCTAAAAATTCAAATAGTTCCACAGGGTAAGTAATGTATTTAAACAGATTTGCAAGATAGAAGGCACCAAAGACATGCCTACTGTTATTATTATATGTGGCGCAGTACACTGTGCCCTAAACTTAAAGAGAAAAGATTTCACTTACAGTTCTTGCTGTTCCACAAACCAGCTGTCTTAAGTTGTGAGAATAATTTATCTAGTCTCCTTTTTTATTAACTGATTGAGTACAGCAGTGATTTTAAGACTGTTTTCAACTCCAATATTTTGTAGTTAATTCATAGAACAAATGATCTTGTAAGAGAAGTAACAGAAACAATTAGTCTGTGACTTGTACTTCCCTTTCTATTCTTTTTCCTTATAAATGCTGTAGAAAAAATAGAGTTCATACAAAAAAAGTAAACTCTAACCATAAACATAAATACAGTTTTCAACCAGGGATTTTCCAAATATTCTCTCACAGAACAATACCAGATATCTGTCTTTACTTTTTATGTATCTACATGTCTCTTCACGTTTTAGGTCTCTCTCCTGGTGTTTTCAGAGGTCTAGCTTGACTTTTTTTGAAAATTTGTTTCAATTATTATTATTATTTTTTTTTTTCGAGTTGGAGTCTCTGTCGCCCAGACTGGAGTGCAGTGGCCGCTCCCGGCCACTGCAGCCTCGACCTGCTGGGCTCCGGCGATCCTTCCGCCTCAGCCTTCTGAGTAGCCAGAATTACAGGCATGCGCTACCACACCCGGCTGATTTTTGGATTTATTGTAGAGATGAGGTCTCGCTGCCTAGTCGGGTCTCGAACCCGCAGGCTCAGGCAATCCACTCACCTCAGCCTCCCAAAGGCGTGGAATTACAGGCTGAGCCACCTAGCCCAGCTTCGAACAATCTCTTAATCAATTCTCTTGGGTATATAACTTGTGTATTTCTTATGATAAATTTATTGTTGACTGGGCTTGGTGGCTCTTGCCTGTAATCCCAGCACTTTGGGAAGCTAAGGCAGGAGAATTGCTTGAACCGAGAAGTTTGAGACCAGCCTGGGCAACATAGTGAGACCTTATCTCCACACACACACAAAAAAGCCAGGTGTGGTGGCATGCACCTATAGTCTCAGCTAGTTGGGAGGCTGAGGTGGAAGGATTGCTTGAACCCAGGAGTTCAAGGTTGTGGTGAACCATGATAGTGCCACTACATTCCAGTCTGGGCAACAGAGACCCTGACTCAAAAAATATATATATAGTCATATAAAGTGGAAAGTTACCTAATGACTTGACATGGGATAAAGTGCTGAAAGAATGCTACTTTTTCCTGGCATATGGTGTTCATTAGTGAATACTGAAATCACACAGTTTTCTTGTTGTCTTTACAGAATAAATAATTCTGGTCCAGATTGGGTAACAGTAGGTAGCATTCCTCTAGAATTCTATCAGAGGAACATCATGAATTATGTTGTGAACCATTCAGCTATCTGAGAGTAGCAAGTGGTCTTTCGCTGTCAAGTTAGGTTATGAGTCTGCTAATGGTCTCAAGGAGTCTCTGAGTGTATGAATTGCAGTAATTATGTATTCAGAGGGACAGTAGGCATGATTTCCATTCTGTAAGCTATTTGACATCAGTGATATTATTGAGGTTTTATTCTTTTTTTTTTTTTTTTTTT
>NW_007256154.1:47651-49105 GCF_000164805.1 Carlito syrichta | reverse complement strand
GATGAGGTCTCGCCAAGTTGCCCAGGTGGGTCTTGAGCCTGCGGGCTCAGGCAATCCACTCACCTCAGCCTCCCAAAGGCATGGGATCATAGGCTGAGCCACCAAGCCCGGCCTTCTTGAAACTTTTTTGGATTTTTTTTTTTTTTTTTTGAGTCAGAGTCTCGCTCTGTCACAACGATTACCACAGCCTCGACCTGCTGGGTTCAGAAGATCCTCTGCCTCTACCTTCCAAGTAGCCGGAATTGCAGGCACCCGGTTCCACGTCCAGCTAATTTTTTGATTTATTGTAGAGATGAGGTCTCACCAAGTTGCCCAGGCTGGTCTGGAGCCAACCCCTGGGCTCTGGCAATCCTCCAATCTCTGTCTCTCAAAGTGCTGGATTACAGGCATGAGCCACTGCACCCGGCCCATCTCCCTGAATTTATTGTCAAATGTGCTCATGCATTTATTCCTATACTACATATGTATATATCCCTAAGTAATAAAGCAGGCTGTCTTGCATTCAGTCAACATAGACACCAGTTAGGTGCCAGGTACAATGGATATCAGTAGTGACTCATCAAGACAATCCCTGGAACATGGAGTTGCAGAAATAATCACCCCAATAACCAATTACAATTGTGGTTAAGTGCTACAAAGCAAAAGCACTGGCAGTTATGAGAGCCCCGGCTAAGAGAGGCGCTTAGTCTGGGATTAACCTGAACCAGCTTTAGAGCAGATACTAAGGCCTGGGTAGTTCCTGGATAGCTGTATTGCCAACCTCCCCTCCACTGCACTTTAGCAGCCCCCTTCCTCCAACCCCAACCCTCTTAGACAGCAAAAAGCCTGTCCTGAACACTACACGCCCAGTTCAATACATGAGTACTACTAAGAGTTAACTTCCTCATTTCCCAGCCTGAGAACTGGTTGGTGTCTGGAGCAGTTCCAGCAGGTAGAGAAGATAAACCACACAGATCTGCCGACATTGACTTGTTTACTCTGATCAGTAGCCAGTTAGTGGAAGGGAACAATAGGTATGCGGTACTTCCATAAATGTTCAAACATACATGCCTGGAATTACATACTTACAACACACAAGAAAAAGTTTTTCCTGTTTTGTTTTGTTTTTTCGAGTTGGAGTCTCACTCTGTTGCCCAGGCTGGAGTGCAGTGGCACACTCATGGCCACCGCAGCCCTGACCTGCTGGGCTCAAGTGATCCTTCTGTCTCAGCCTTCAAGTAGCTGAAACCACAGGTGTGCGCCACCACACCCAGCTAATTTTATTTATTTATTGTAGAGATGAGGTGTTGCCAAGTTGCCCAGGCTGGTCTCCAACCCTTGGGCTCAGGCAATCCTCTCTCTTCTGCCTTCCAAAGTTCTGGGATACAAGTGTGAGCCACCGCACTTAGCAAGTCCTTCCTTTTGACTCCACCAGATTTCTACCCAGTATCAATCTGAATCACCGCCCCCCCCCC
>NW_007256154.1:46953-47631 GCF_000164805.1 Carlito syrichta | reverse complement strand
TGTGTGTGTGTGTGTGTGTGTGTGTGTGTGTGTGTGTATGTGTGTGTAGGCTTGATGAATCTGTTTGGCACAGTCCTTTCTCAGTGATAACCCTAATGCTAGCTGACTTTCTTCCAAGTGTGTGCATACTATATTTTGCCTCTGCTATCAAAATTATGGAAATATCAGAATTTTACTTCTCATATCTTAGAGATACCAGTTGGTGTTTAACTGACCCTTCGATGTTTTCACTGTTTTTGTCCTTATGTAATTTTTTTTTTTTTTTTGGGTCAGATTCTTATCCTGTAGCCCAGGCTGGAGTGCAATGGCATGATCATAACTCACCACAGCCTCTATCTCCCGGGCTCAGGCGATCCTCCAGCTTCAGCCTCCCTGTTCCCAGATAAACTAGCCCAGCTACTTCCCTTGTGGTCAAGGACAAGAGGTAAAAACTGAGAGAAAAAGGGTTTATTTCTGTTACAGGGAGACAAGTGGTATCATTACCAAAAAACCTGCTCCAAGGCAGTACAACTTATTCAGAATTTATACTCTATAGCCCTTCACCTACTCATGACACTAAATTAACAAGGGCATGACTCAAGATCTCCTAATAGCCGGGCTTGATGGCTCAGCCTGTAATCCTGCACCTTTGGGAGGCTGAGGTGAGTGGATTGTCTGAGCCCATGGGTTCGAGACCCG
>NW_007256154.1:44008-46055 GCF_000164805.1 Carlito syrichta | reverse complement strand
TTCCAAGTAGCCGGAATTACAGGCATGCACTACCACGCCCGGCTGATTTTTTGATTTATTGTAGAGATGAGGTCTCGCTGCCCCAGCGGGTCTCGAACCCACGGGCTCAGGCAATCCACTCACCTCAGCCTCCGAAAGGCGCGGGGTTACAGGCTGAGCCACTGAGCCCAGCAGTACATTTTAATAAACAACTTTTTTGTGTTTGTTTTTGTTTTTTTCTGAGTTGGAGTCTCACTCTTGTCACCCAGGCTGGAGTGCAGTAGAAAACACTCACAGCCACTGTAGCTTCGACCTGCCGGGCTCAGGTGATCCTTCTGCCTCAGCCTTCTAGGTAGCTGGAACCACAGGTGCGCACCACCACACCCAACTAATTTTTTGATTTACTGTAGAAATGAGGTTTTGTCAAGTTGCCCAGGCTGGTCTTGAACCCTTGGGGTCAGGCAATCCTCTTGCCTCTGCCTCTGAAAGCGTTGGGATTCTAGGCATGAGCCACCACACCTAGCTTAGATCAACAACTTTGAATCACACATGAGAAATGTAAGAAACTCTGGTTCTCAGATCTTTGGCCTGTAAAATCTAGAGCAGTTGAGCCAACAGGCACACACCACCATACCTGGTTTTTTTTTTTTTTTTTTTTTTTGAGTGGGAGTTTCACTCTGTTGCCCAGGCTGGAGTGCAGTGGCATGCTCACAGCCACCGCAGCCTTGAACTGCTGGGCTCAGGTGATCCTTTGGCATCACCCTTCCAAGAAGTTGGAACTACAGGTGTGTGCCACCACATCTGGCTAATTTTTCATTGTAGAGACGAGGTCTCACCATGTTGCCCAGGCTGGTCTTGAACCTCTCAGCTCAGGCAATCCTCTTGCCTCTGCCTCTGAAAGTTCATTTTTTAAATTTTTTTTGTAGAGACAAGGTCTTGACATGTTGCCCACACTGGTCTCAAACTCCTGGCCTCAAGCAATTCTTCTACGTTGGCCTCCCAAAGCGCTGGGATTACAGACGTAAGCCACCATGCCTGGCCACGTCTATGTATTTCTAAAGTACAACTGACTGTAAAATAATTACATACTTTGTGGTTGTAACTGTAACAGGTTTATTGCTGAATGCATGCAGTCGCTGAGACACAAGGTTACATCAATGAGAGAGAATTAATCGTAGAGCTGCTGAAAGAGACAAAAGAAAACCTCAAATCCATCTCTTAATGAGTTAGGGGATAGGGTTCTAAGGGTTTTGGAGTGGGCTGAAGTGTGGAGATCACTGATTGGTTGAAGAGTGTATAACGAAGTCATAGGACAGGGAACTAAAGAAGCTGGATTCTCATGCTGATTGAATTCCTGTGTGGGAGTTATTAACTTGGTGGGCAACCTGGATAAGATCCTGCCTCTACAAAAAAATTTTTTTAATTAGCCAGGCATAGCCAGGTGCGGTGGCTCAAGCCTGTAATTCCAGCACTTTGGGAGGATGAGGTGAGAGGACTGCCTGAGTCCTCCAGGGGTTCAAGACCAGCCTGGGCAACTTGGCGAGACCCCTTCTCTACAATACATAAATAAAAATTGGCCAGGCTTGGTGACTCAGCCTGTAACCCCAGCACTTTGGGAGGCTGAGACGAGTGAATTGCCTGAGTCTGTAGATTCAAGACCAGCCCAGGTAACTTGGCAAGACTTTGTCTCTATAATAAATAAAAACTTAGCAGGGCTTGCTAGCACGCACCTATAGTTCTGGCTACTTGGAAGGCTGAGGCTGAAGGATTATTGGAGCCCAGCAGGTTGACAGTGGGGTGGCCATGAGTATGGCACTGCACTCCAGCCTGGGCAACAGAGTGAGACTCCAACTCAAAAAATAAAATAAAATAATAAAATAAAATAGCCAGGCATGGTAGCTCCTACCAATAGTCTCAGCTACTAGGGAATCTAAGGTGGAAGGATTGCTTGATCCCAGGTGTTCAAAGCTACAGTGAGCTATGACCCTGACACTTCACACCAGCCTAGGTGACTGAGGGAGACCCAATCTCAAAAAAAAAAAAAAAAAAAGGAAAAAAAATTGGTTAG
>NW_007256154.1:39093-43988 GCF_000164805.1 Carlito syrichta | reverse complement strand
AGTGCAGTGGCCGCTCACCAGCCACTGCAGCCTTGACCTGCTGGGCTCTGGCGACCCTTCCGCCTCAGCCTTCAAAGTAGCTGGAACTACAGGCACGTGTTACCACGCCCGGCTAATTTTTGATTTATTGTAGAGATGAGATCTCACCAAGTTGCCCAGGTGGGTCTCGAACCCGTGGGCTCAGGCAATCCACTCACCTCAGCCTCCCAAAGGCACAGGATTACAGGCGCCACCGAGCCTGGCTCAATTTTTTTTTTTAAATAGGAGTCTCAGTCTGTCACCCAAGCTGGAGGGCAGTGGCATGTGCCCTGCCACCACAGCCTCGACCTGCTGGGCTCAGACAATCCTTCCACCTCAGCCTTCCAAGTAGCTGAAACTACAGGCATGTGCCACCATGCCTGGCTATGCTAAGGCAATTCTTAAATAAAAGCCATATTCTTTTTTTTTTTTTTTAATTGGAGTCTCCTTTTTGGGAGGAGTGAGACCTCATCTCTACAATAAATAATCTCACTCTGTGGCCCAGGCTGGAGTGCAGTGGCACGCTCACAGCCACCACAGCCTCGACCTGGTTGGCTCAGGTAATCCTTCTGTCTCAGTCTTCCAAGTAGTTGGAACTACAGGCACATGCCAACACGTCCGGCTAATTTTTTTTGAGTTGGAGTCTCACTCTGTCGCCCAGACTGGAGTGCAGTGGCCGCTCCCGGCCACCACAGCCTCGATCTGCTGGGCTCCGGCGATCCTTCCACCTCAGCCTTCCAAGTAGCTGGTACTACAGGTGTGTGCTACCACACCCGGCTCATTTTTTGATTTATTGTAGAGATGAGGTCTTGCCAAGTTGCCCAGGCGGGTCTCGAACCCGCGGGCTCAGGCAATCCACTCACCTCAGCCTCCCAAAGACACGGGATTACAGGCTGATCCACTGAGCCCGGCATAATTTTTTGATTTATTGTAGAGATGAGGTTTTGCCAAGTTGCCCAGGCTGGTCTCGAACCTGTGGGCTCAGGCAATTCTCTCACCTTGGCCTCCCAAAGTGCTGGGATTATAAGCGTGAGTCACCACACCTGGCCCATTTTCTCTCTCTCTTTTTTTTGCTTTGGAGTCTCACTCCAACTCTAGGTTGTCTGGGTTGGAGTGCAGTGGCACACTCACGGCCACCACAGCCTTGACCTGCTGTGCTTAGGCAATCCTTCCACCTCAGCATATCAAGTAGCCGGAACTACAGGCATGCGCCACTAGGTCTGGCTAGCATTTTCTCTTTAATTCTGAATATTTTACCCTGGTGAGCTAGCTGTATGGTCTGAACCTCTTTTTCCTCAGCTCCAATGTGTGGTGTGTGTTGAAGGGAGGAATTGCACTGCTGCCCCTGTTAGCTATCCTGAGAACAAAAAAATCCTTTTCAAGTGAGAAGTGATTAATACCTTTTAATGCCAAAGGACAGAAGATCACTTCCTAAGTCTCCAAGATGCTGGAAGTAGACTTTGAGTTGCTCTATTTTTAGGCATGGAGAGGGATTAACAAAAATCATATAAATTGGCTGGGCACAGTGGTCCATGCCTGTAATCTCAGCACTTTGGAAAAGGATTGCCTGAGCCCAGGAGTTTTGCAGCCTCTATAAAAAAACACAAAAATTGGCTGGGCATAGTGACACGTGCCTGTAGTCCCAGTGAAAGGATATAACACGGATTTAATATACCCAATGAGCAGCCATTTTAACATGGCCTAAATCTCATGTTTTTCTAGCGGTTCACTTAACTTACCCTCTAATCACTAGCCAAGGACAGAAGTGGTTTCTCAGAGATAGCTACTGATAATTGTTTTACAACCCCCCCTCCCCAGGTTGTTTTGTACTAATTAGCTTTTCTATTTCAAGTATTTGCCTCTCCATAAGACCCAAGTTACCCTAATCAGACATTCGTGTCCTACATGACACAGACAGACCCCACCATGGCAGCAATCATGTGACTAACCCACTCATCTACCTATCACCTGACTTCAGTACCTGCACTTACCTGCCCCTTGATGATGAGGTGGAACAGACTACCATACAACCATCTTAATGACCTGCCCCTATCAAAGGGAAATGTTTAAAAGGATTCAACCTCAGGCCAGGTGCGAAGGCTCACACCTATAAGCCCATTACTTTGGGAGGCCAAGGTGAGATTTCCTGAGCCCACAGGTTCCAGACCAGCCTGGGCAACTTGGTGAGACCTCATCTCTACAATAAATAATAATTTAAAAAACTAGCTGGGCACAGTGGTGTGTGCCTGTAGTTCCAGCTACTTGGAAGGATGAGGCTGAAGGGTCACCTGAGCCCAGCAGGCTGAGGCTGTGGTGGCCGTGAGCATGCCACTGCACTCCAGTCCAGGCAACAGAGTGAGACTCCAACTCAAAAAAATAACAAATAAAAAAAGCATTCAACCTCGAGCAGCTAGTCATCACTGCCTTACTAAACTCTGGTGTGGCCATGTGCTCTTTGAGCTATAGCTGTCTCCATGCTTCCTGGCTTTGGCCCCCTTCCCTACCTTGGGGAGGTGAATCTCATCTAATTTACTTTTTAAAATAAATTATATTTTCCAATCTAGCTTCTGTGCAATTCTTTGCATCATTCACGCGGCACCAGATTGCATAGACAACCACACCCCCAGCAGGCCTGACCTAACATTCTAGAGGCCCTGCTGGGAGCATGACCCTAACACCAGCTACTCAGGAGACTAAGGAGAGAGGATCACTCAGTCCAGGAGGTCCAGGCTGCAATAAGCCATAATCATGTCACTGCACTCCAGCCCAGGTGACAGAGGGAGACTCCAACTCAAAGAAAAAAAGTTATAGAAGTTGGCAAAATAAAACATGTGGGTGAGGAATAGAGAAGAGAGATTTGCTAATGCAGAGGGGTGATGAGAGGCTGGGGTCAGATTCTGGAAGGCCATGAATGTCAGGCTACAGAGTTAATGATGGATCTCTAGGTCTCTGGAGTTATAGTGTTTTTGTAGTTTTGTTTTTTGTTTTTTTTTTAATTGGAGTCTCACTCTGTTGCCCAGGCTGGAGAGCACTGACAAACTCACAGCCACCCAGTGTGGACCTGCTGGGCTCTGGTGATCCTTCCACATAGCTGGAACTACAGGTGTATGTTACCAAGCCTGGCCAATTTTTTATTTATTGTAGAGACAAGGTCTCGCCAAGTTGCCCAGGCTGGTCTTGAACCAATGGGCTCAGGCAATCCACTTACCTTGGCCTCCCAAAGCGCTGGGATTACAGGCTGAGCCACCAAGCCTGGTCATGCCATAGTGTTTTTAAGCAAGAGACTTACATAGAATAGCAGAGTTGAAAAACACTAAGGATGGAACCCCATTCTTGTCTCTCTAGTACAGAGATTACTAGCACAGTGAATTAGATGTCAATAATTAACACCACTAAGGCCTAAATTTCTGCCTAGCACCAACTGGCTGGACAGTGAGGAATCCACTCATTTATTTTGGAGATGGTGCCTTCTTTCTCTGTCACCCAGGCTGGAGCGCAGTGGTGTAATTATATAGTTCACTGCAGTTTTGAACTCCTGGGCTTAAGTGATCCTCCCAGCTCAGCCTTCCAAGTAATTCGGACTACAGTTGTGTGCCACCACACCCGACTGAATTTTTTAACTTGTATTCTTTGTAGAGACAGGGTCCTGGTATGTTGCCCAAGCTGGTCTTTTTTTTTTTTTTTTTGAGTTGGAGTCTCACTCTGTCGCCCAGGCAAAAGTGCAGTGGCACGTTCATGGCTACTGCAGCCTTGGCCTGCTGGGCTCAGGTGATCCTTCTGCTTCAGCCTTCCAAGTAGTTGGAACTACAGTTGTGTGCCACCACACCCAGCTAATTTTTTTGATTTATTGTAGAGATGAGGTCTCGCTGCCCAGGCGGGTCTTGAACCCGCGGGCTCAGGCAATCCACTCACCTCAGCCTCCCAAAGGCGCGGGATTACAGGCTGAGCCACCAAGCCTGGCTCCAAGCTGGTCTTAAACTCTGGCCTCAAACAATCTTCCCACCTTGGTCTCCCAAAGTGCTGGTATCACGGACATGAGCCACCACGCCCAGTCAAACTCTATTTTAATTTGAGTTTTAGCCTATATTTTTATTTTTTGAGTTAGAGTCTCATCCCAACTCAAAAAACTGGAGTGCAGTGGCATGCTTGTGCCATCCCAGTGTCGATCTGGTAGGCTCAGGCAATCCTGCCTCAGCTATCCAAGTAGCTGGAACCATAGGCGTGCACTACCACACCCGGCTAATTTTTTTTTTTTTTTTTCTTTATTGTAGAGATGAGAGGTCTCGCCAAATTGCACAGGCTGGTCTCAAACCTCTGGGTTCAGGTAATCCTCTTACCTCTGCCTCCTAAAGTTCTTGGTTTACAGGTGTGAGCCACCAAGCCTAGCCAGCATGTTTATACATACACCACCGTTTCTTAGATTCTCTGACCTCCCTACCTACTGAAGCTCTTTGTTTTTAGGAAAACCAATGAAAACAAAAAAAAAACTTTTGTAATCAGAAACTTGTCTGCAGAGGAAGACTAAAAACTCACTTTTTTTGGAAAGTGGAATTAATCAAATGACAGAAATATATAATTATATGCCATAACAGGCCATACATAAGATAGCATCCTGATCTAATAACAAAATAGAAATTATTCCCCAGTGGCAAAATATAGACTAGGTGGCCGGGCTCAGTGGCTCAGCCTGCAATCCCGCGCCTTGGGAGGCTGAGGTGAGTGAATGGCCTGAGCCCGCGGCTTCGAGACCCGCCTGGGCAACTTGGTGAGACCTCATCTCTACAATAAACAAAAAAAAATTAGCTGGGCGTGGCAGTGCGCACCTGTAGTTCCAGCTACTTGGAAGGCTGAGGCAGAAGGATCGCCTAAGCCCAGCA
>NW_007256154.1:36239-39073 GCF_000164805.1 Carlito syrichta | reverse complement strand
CCATTATTTTAGAAACCAAATAAATCTGAAAATTATTTGCATATTGATTGCATACATAAAAAGTTCTCTACTGTATTCAAATTTTGCATTAAAAATTAAAACTCCAGATTCCTCAAGAAGAGGAAGAAAATGACAATTGATACAGTAAAGTTTCATTTACAGTAATCATTCTAATCTGGTTCAAAGTCTTTCTGCACAAGAGCTATATACATCTGACAGTTTTGAAATTGAAACAGGTAACTCTGCTTGAAGGATCTAGAGATCCAAGATAAAACCACAGAAAAGACACAAATGAACCAGAAAAAATTTCTTTCAGACAAAGAAATACAACTCTCTCTGCAAAAGAGTGTACACGAATATATATATATATATATATATATATATATATATATATATATATATATATATATATATATATATATATACACATATATATATAGGCTAGGTTTTAGTGGACCTAGTTTATTTTAGGAACCATCTCTACCACTGTATAGAGAGCTTCACAGTTGATTATTAGCGTATGTCGTAAACAGGTAAACTAGACCAAATAACCGCCCCAGTGCCTATCATACTGTCCTAATCACACCTGCAGCTTACTATTCCTTGGCTGACTCCTACAAGATTCATTGCTCACTCCTTCATGTCCCACCCATCAGTAAATCATCAGCTCAATTTTCAGTCAAACATTTCTCCCCAACCCTTTGCTATTTACTACCTGGCATCTAGCCCCACCATCTCTTGCCTAGATTACTGCACTAGCCTCCTCATTCATTAATACGAATGCTTCAATAACCTGCTAGTTGTCGATGGGGTCCTTTCATTATGCCACTCTGCTTAAAACCTTCCATAGCCTCCAAGTCCTTCATGATGTGGTCCTCTCTCATTTTTTCCTCCTTGCTCTACTCTGTCCACAGTCTGCCGCAGGGCCTTTGGACTTGCTCTTTCCTCCGTGAGCAAGGAGGGTTCCCTCACTTGAGGCCTCTGTTCACATGTCACTTGCTTAGGAAGGTCTTCCCACAACACCCAATGTAACTAGCATGCGCTCTTCGTGCCTTTTCCATACTTTGTGCTGTTGTTGTTGATCTTTTAGTTAGCCACGGCTTTAAGTAAAACGCGTGTTATCTGTCTCCTCCTCTTGAGTGTAAACTCCACGAGTGCAGGTACTTGCTTGTCGCCACGTGGCCCATTTGCTAGCGCAGCGCCTGGTCCTGCAACTCGGAGAGTCCAATGGGTCCGTGACCGTCCCTTCGTGTCTGTGGCCCAAGTGACATCGCAGCGGCCTCTCATGAAGTGCCCTTCCTTGTGCTACTTTCCCCATAGCTCGGGAAACACAGCCCCCACGATGAGGGGCCTCGAATCTCCCCCTTCCACTCATCTGTAGACAGAAACGAGACGCTGGAGGAGCTGTTCTCAAGCTGTGACACCCCTCGGCCACGCTTGCGAGACTCCAGCGTGCGGTCTGAGGGGAAAGGGAGGGACGCCAGTCTCCAGGGAAGTGAGCGGAGGCCGCGGCCTATGGCTTAAACTTCCATCCACGCCTTCCCCTCGTGTCTGCACACGCCCGCTCTGAAACCTTTTCGTTCTGGGGGAGGGGAGTCCCGCCACCAGGCTCTTAGGGAGGGCCGTTTAATGGCGCCAAAGCGACCGCGGCGTCCGCCTAGGAGGGCCCCGAGCACAGCTGTATTCACAACAACTGCGCTCGGCCGGGGCGGTGAAAATATTCAGTTCAGAAAATGCGCCTCAGTGCGCGACGTCGACGCCTCACAACTCCCGAAAGAAAGGGTCACGGCGCATCCATCATGGCTGCCGGCGACAGCGCAGCGAGAGGCGACCGAAAGGAAATGGCGCTGGGAGCGCCGCCATTCTTGGCGGGCCCAGGGCGGCGGGGTGAGAGAGTCCGCCAGGGCGCTCTCGGAGGGCCAGTCGGGGACCCATCTCCCGGCCTCTGGCACCAGGAGACCCCGAAACTTGGCGACTACAATATGGAGGACGGTTATTGTCTCCGCAAAGCAACTTGCACTAGCCGACCCCGGGTTCTGTCCCGAAGTCGGAATCAGGCAAAATCCTCTATTCTCTAAACAGAATGCGCTACGCATACTGCGCATCTTCGCAATAGTGGGCCGGATAACGACGCAAAGAATGTTACGTCGCACCGGAGGCTCTTCCCCCCCACCCTACACCACGCTCTAGTTCAAGTGGCGCGAGAACTCTACGCCCGCTCCGTACTTTTTTTTTTCTTCTATGGACCGTAAACTACGCCCATTTCCGCAACTGACGTAAAGTGTTTCCACGAATACCCGTAATACCTCGCGGAGCCCGCGGGCTATTCCGAGACGCTGTTTACGTACCGTCTCCGACGTACGTAGCGTTAAGTTGGAGCAGACTCAGCGGCGGCCGCCATTTTGTGCAGTCGCTGGGAAGGAAGGAGACGCCTAACCGCGGCACTGCCGGGTTTGAGGGTAGCCAAACCTACCCACCGTTTTTATTACCCCGATTCTCTGTGTTTTGCTCCCGTCTCCGACGAGAGAGGCGGCGACGGTGGCGTCTGCGACGGGAGACAGCGCGTCGGAGCGAGAGAGCGCCGCGCCTGCCGCCGCCCCAACAGCGGAGGCGCCGCCGCCATCGGTCGTCACAAGACCGGAGCCGCAGGTCCTCCCGAGCCCGGCCATCCGTGCCCCGCTCCCAGATCTCTATCCATTTGGGACCATGCGCGGGGGCGGCTTTGGGGACCGGGACCGGGATCGTGACCGTGGAGGGTAAGAGGGGAGGAGAGGCCTTGAGTGTGCGTGTGGTGGTGGGGGTGGGGGGCGCCTCCCGAGGAGACCGAGCGGGCT
>NW_007256154.1:32004-35983 GCF_000164805.1 Carlito syrichta | reverse complement strand
GGGGAAGCGGGAGGGGCGGCCTGGCCGCTGCAGCCCCGGCCCGGGCCTCGCCTCTTGGCGGCTCCGAGCCCGGCCGTCTCGGGCAGCCCTTGGGTGTCGCCAGGCCTCGCGTTCAGCTGGAAAACACGGACGTTCTTGAGACGGGCGCAGCTAGGGAAGCCTCACGCGAAATGGCTTCCTTGACGGCCTCTCTGCCGGTGGGCCTGGACACGGAAGGCCCGCCTTGTAATTTTACGCAAAGTTTTTAGTTCTCTGCAGTCAGCATTTTAAGTAATTTGGAGGAAGCACATCGGAATGTAAAGGAACGGAGTTGCTTGCCATTTCAATGATCGTGTTTGGGGATAGGAGGGGTTTTTGGCCCTTCTCGTAGTTCAAATTTTTTTGTTATTTCCTGAGGTTCCCCCCCCCCCGTAATTAACTGCAGCATTAACCTCTCAGTTTAGCCAGAAAGTTTTTGGTATTGTAATGCCGTGGTTACTGGGTTGGAAGTGAACATGGGATTAAATAGACCTCACATCCTCCCGGAACCCTGGGTTTAAATCTTAACGTCGGTTAAACGAAAACGTTCTTCCGCAACCACTTTTTTAGTTATAAAAGTAATGTGACGCCACTTGTATATATATCACATGACCGTGGCAGGATCCGTGATCTTTGTTAGCCTGTTCCCTCTTCTGAAGGGGCTAATAATTGCCTTTACTTTGCCCAATTTGGGGGAATTAAGAGATAATGTATTGCTGTAGTAGCAATTCCGTTAAAAGATATTTTCTCCAGACGTTTGTGGTTCAGATATACAAATACCAGACTCAGTCACTAGTACTTATCACTTAATTTACAAAATACGAATTACTTTGATTTATGCTTTGTAAGGAAGGAATATACTTGACGATAGTGTTAAATTTGGAGTGATAGAAGTGGAATGTTTGCTTAGTATAGCTAAATTTAGAAGTGAATTATAGTGCAGCCACTAAGAAAAAGAATTTAACATTATTTAGTAAAGTTGAAAACAATCCAGTAATTCACTTTTATACCCTCAACTGTAAGGCCTAGAGAAAACCTCACACTCGAGCCCCAGGATCATGTTCAAAATGTTTTCATTGTTCATGACAGCAAGATATGGGAACCAACTAAAATGTCTGGATAAATTGTGGGTATTTTTGCAATTGGATACAATGCAGCAGTGAAAAAACTTGAATTAACTTGGATGACTTA
This sequence comes from Carlito syrichta, assembly GCF_000164805.1. Classification (NCBI taxonomy): domain Eukaryota; kingdom Metazoa; phylum Chordata; class Mammalia; order Primates; family Tarsiidae; genus Carlito; species Carlito syrichta. The sequence goes on along the minus strand of NW_007256154.1, from coordinate 34,774 downwards.
CAAACATGTTGAAGCAAGTCGTGGTAGGATGACACATTAATGGATACATGCAGATATGACAAAACTATTAAAACCAAGGGATTAGTTAACACAGTTCAGGATAGTAGCTGGCTTTAATAATAACATTATTTGGCCGAGACCTCATCTCTACAGTAAATAAAAAAATTAGCTGGGCATGGTGGCACATGCCTGTAGTTTCAGCTACTTGGAAGGCTGAGTGGAAGTCGGTGGAGGCTGCAGTGACTTTGAGCATGCCATTACACTCCAGCCTGGGCGACTGAAACTCTAATTCAAAAAAAGAATAGTAATAACATTATTATAAAAGAGAGGAAAAGGTGAATTACTGAACCATAGTGTTTATTCCATATTGAATGCGTATCAAATGACTTTAAAAAAAAACAACACAGCCAGGTGTGGTGGCTCAAGCTGTAATCTCAGCAGTCTGGGAGCCTAGGTAAGAGGATTGGCTGAGACCAGGGGTTCAAGACCAACCTGGGCTACTTGGTGAGACCTCATCTCTACAGTAAATCAAGAAATTAGCGGGGCGTGGAGGCGCGCATCTGTAGTTCCTGCTACTTGGAAAGCTGAGGCGGAAGGATCATCTGAGCCCATTTGGTTGAGACTGCAGCAGTGACTGGGAGCGTGCCACTGCACTCCAGCCTGGGCAATAGAGTGAGACTCCAACTAAAAAAAATTTTAAAACATTAAAAATTAGTTTAAAAAATAATGGCATTCTTTCATAATGGCTTCCCCAGCTTTAACTTTACTATGAAACTTTCTTGATTGAAATTGCTGTTTCACTTTTACTAAATATTACTTGCAGAACTGAAGGTTATTTGAAAAAGGAATGGGTATGATCAGTGTATGTGCGTATATATGGTTCAAAAATGGTATGCAGCCGGGCTTGGTGGCTCAGCCTGTAATCCCACGCCTTTGGGAGGCTGAGGTGAGTGGATTGCCTGAGCCCGTGGGTTCGAGACCCGCCTGGGCAGCGAGACCTCATCTCTTCCAATAAATCAAAAAATCAGCCCGGCGGTAGCGCATGCCTGTAGTTCCGGCTACTTGGAAGGATGAGGCGGAAGGATCGCCGGAGCCCAACAGGTCGAGGCTGCGGTGGCCGGTAGCGGCCACTGCACTCCAGTCTGGGCGACAGTGAGACTCCAACTCAAAACAAAAATGGTATGCATTGTATTTTTAAAAAACGTTTTCTTGAATGAGTTGGCTCAAGTACTGAATATTTAAAGTAGTATGATGCATGTATCTTCAAAGCCATATTAATTGCAAAGCCAAATTAAACTGTTAATATAAATATTGACTGGATAGGCCGGGCATGGTGGCTCATCCTGTAATCCCAGTGCTTTGGGAGGCCGAGGCAAGTAGATTGCCTGAGCCCCGCGGGTTTGAGACCCACCTGGGCAACTTGGGCGAGACCTCGTTTCTACAGTAATAAAAAATTAGCCGGGCATGGTAGCGCATGCCTGTAGTTCCAGCTACTTGGAAGGCTGAGGCGGAAGGATCGCCGGAGCCCAGCAGGTCGAGGCTGTGGTGGCCGGGAGCGTTCCACCGCACTCTAGCCTGGGCCATGGAGTGAGATTCCGACTCAAAAAAACGTATATATTGACTGGATAAAAACATTGAATGAGCAGCATAGTACACCAGGAAGTAGGATGTGTGCATAAAGATGGCATGGGTATGCTCAAAAGTTTTACAAGAGTAAGAGACATTCTTGGATTTTGAGACCAGCATTAATTACAACATAGAAGACAGCATGTTTACTAAGAACCATATGTTAAAAATATTTTAATGATACAGGGTACAATTCAGGATTAGGTATATACGTGGACATAGGTACAGGTAAAGTTTGGGTCTCCCTTTGGTCCCTGCTTTGCCTTGTTTGAGATCCAGTACCCTTTTTGATGTTATTTGCTCCTCCGCCTCCACCACCACCCTGACAGTATCCCAGACATGTTTCAAAGAGACGGGATCTTACTGTGTTGCTCAGACAGGTCTCCAGCTCCTGGCCACAAGTGATCCTCCTGCTTAGCCTCCCAAAGTGCTGGGATCACGGGCGTGAGCTGCCCTGTCCTTAAATGATACCTTTATTGTGAAATAATATGTTTTGAATAAATAACCAGGGCAATAGGGAGAAAAATGATTTTTTTTCTTAGTAAGAATGATCTGTTTAGAGCCTTAAAAGGAATTTCACTTTAAGAAGTTTTATTTTTTCCCTTTTAAATCATTAGTTTAAGGTTTGGGTAGCACTGGAATACAGCCGTAACAGGGAAATAACACCTTCTAGAGCCATATTAGTGTATGTGAACTAGGCGGGTGATCTCTAAAAATGGAGTTACGCACATTTTTATTTTGTAATTTGCAAGATTTTTTTTTTTTTTTTTTGAGGAGGATTCTCAATCTGTCACCCAGGCTGGAGGGGATGGGAACGTTCCCAGGCGCCACAGGCTCCCCTTGCCCGGCATGCGTGATGCTTCCACCTCACTGTTCCAAGGATGTGGGACTACGGGCGCGGGGCCCCTGACAAACCTAATATTTAGGAAATTTATTGCAGACAAGACGTTTCACTGGGTTGCCTCGCGCTCTTTCTGGCCTCTTACCTACCCCTCCCAGAGGGCTGGGATTGGGTGAGGAAGCCGACCCTTGCTTTGCAATACTTTTCTTCCTTCGTCATTGCGGTTCAGCTTTTGAATTATAAGCCTCGAGTCCTTCATCGTATAAAGAAAGCAGATGTCAAATCGCTTTTAGGGGTTCAGAG
>NW_007256154.1:31585-31984 GCF_000164805.1 Carlito syrichta | reverse complement strand
TTTTTTTTTTTTTTTTTTTTGAGTAGGATTCTCAATCTGTCACCCAGGCTGGAGGGCAGTGGCACGTTCCCAGCCACCGCAGCCTCAACTTGCAGGGCTCAGGTGATCCTTCCACCTCAGCCTTCCAAGTAGCTGGAACTACAGGCGTGTGCCACCACACGAAGCTAAGTTTTAAAAAATTTATTGTAGAGATGAGGTTTCACCAAGTTGCCCGGGGCTCAGGCAATCCTCTCACCTCAGCCTCCCAGAGTGCTGGGATTATAGGCGTGAGCCACACGGCAATTTGCAAGACTTTTTTGTTGTTGTTGTTTGTTTTGTTTTGTTTTTTTGAGTTGGAGTCTCTGCTGCCCAGACTGGAGTGCAGTGGCTGCTCCCGGCCACTGCAGCCTCCACCTGCTG
>NW_007256154.1:6707-31565 GCF_000164805.1 Carlito syrichta | reverse complement strand
GGCGGGTCTCGACCCCGCGGGCTCAGGCAATCCACTCACCTCAGCCTCCCCAAGTGAGGGATTACAGGCTGAGCCACCAAACCCGGCTAATTTGCAAGACTTTTAAAGAATTGTCTTTAAAAGTAGTTTATAAGCCAGGTATGCTGGCTCATGCTTAATGAGGTGAGAGGATTGCCTGAACTGGTGGGTTGAAGACCAGCCTGGGCAACATGGTGAGACCTCATCTCTACGATAAATCAAAAAGTAACTAAGTATGGTGGCACAAACCTATAGTTCAGCTACTTGGAAGACTGAGGGAAAAGGATTGCCTGAACCCAGTAGGTCGAGGCTGCAGTGTCGGTGAGCAGCGTGCCACTGCACTCCTGCCTGGGTGACAGAGTGAGACTCTGACTCAAAAAGTTTATTTAGAAGCGTGACGCAGTGGCTCAAGCCTGTAATCCCAGCAGCACTTTGGGAGGCCTAGGTGAGAGGGTTGCCTGAGGTCAGGGGTTCAAGACCAACCTGGGAAACTTGGTGAGACCTTGTCTCTACAATAAATCAAAATACTGCACTCCAACCTGGATGACAGTGAAACTCTTAACTCAAAAAAAAAAAAAGCTTCTCAGTGGCTCAGCCTGTAATCCCGCGCCTTTGGGAGGCTGAGGTGAGTGGATTGCCTGAGCCCACGGGTTCGAGACCTGCATGGGCAGATGAGCTCATCTCTACAATAAATCAAAAAACTAGCCGGGCGTGGTAGCGCGCCTGTAGTTCCAGCTACTTGGAAGGCTGAGGCGGAAGGATCGCCGGAGCCCAGCAGGTTGAGGCTGCGGTGGCCGGGAGCGGCCACTGCACTCCAGTCTGGGCAACAGAGTGAGACTCCAACTCAATCAATCAATCCATCAATCAATAAAAGTTATTTATTTAGAATTGTGTGAGCTACCTCACTTAGAAGTGAGCCTTTTGGACCGTTCAGTATTGAGCTTTGAGCCTGAGGACATAAAAAGATGTCATTGGTATGTATATTCCTCTGCTTTCTGTTTTTCCTTTTTTTTTGGATTTTGTTTTTGTTTTGTTTTTTGAGTAGTAGTCTGTGCCCAGACTGAGGTGCAGTGGCATGCTCAACCTTGACCTGTAGCCTTGACCTGCTGGGCTCAGGTGATCCTTCCGCCCCAGCTTTCCAAATAGCTAGAAATACAGGCTTGTGCCACCATCCTGGATAATTTTCTGATTTATTGTTTTTCTGATTTATTGTAGAGATGAGGTCTCACCAAGTTGCCCAGCCTGGTCTCGAACCTGTGGGTTCAGGCAATCTTCTCACCTAGGCCTCCCAAAGTGCTGGGATTATAGGCGTGAGCCACTGCACCAGGCCTGTTTTGATTCTTAATTTGTCTTACTGGTTCATCAGTCCTATAAATGAAATTAACCAAGTTCTTCCTATTGAGTGTAGATAACCAGTGGTCCCGATAAAATCTCCTGTCGTCAATCTTTGTATATTTGTATTTAGAGAGATTTCTAGCTAGGTAAACCAAAGAGTTCTAATGCTTTAAATTGCAGGAAAATAAGACCCCTTAATATAACTGCTGCTTGTCAGTTATAAGGTGGAGCTTTCTGAAGGATGATGATTATATGAGTGGGTTAGGGTGGGAAAGGAAATTAAATTCAGTGCAGTGCTTTATAAGGATTAGGAAAATCCGGATGGGCTGGGCTTGGTGGCTCAGCCTGTGATCCCATGCTTTGGGAGGCTGAAGTGAGTGGATTCCTTGGGCCCGCGGGTTCAAGACCCGCCTGGGCAACTTAGTGAGACCTCATCTCTACAATAAAAATAAAAAAATTAGCCAGGCATGGTAGCGTGCGCCTGTAGTTTCAGCTACTTGGAAGACTGAGGTGGAAGGATCACCGGAGCCCAGCAGGTCGAGGCTGCGGTGGCCGGGAGCGGCCACTGCACTTCAGTCTGGGCACCAGAGTGAGACTCCAACTCAAAGAAAAAGAAAAAAAATCGTATGAAAAAATAACATATGCAATTTGTATACCAAACAAAGCCTCACACTTGACATAGGTTGGAAAAGGGGAACGAAGACCATCTTTGTGTTAGGAATTTTCTGAAGAAAGTATCTTCTAATTTCTTGCATTTCATGTTTGGCTAATGGCTATAGTTATATTCTCGTTGAGCTTGTAAAGGGTATGTAAAAGGCAAAAAAGACTTTAAATAACCTGTTAAGTTAAATAAGACTCGGTAATGGTTTCTTCTATAAATTAATAGTATCGTTTGCCTGGGAACAAAAATTATATGTAAGGTAAAGGTGGGGATAGGGAGGGAAAAAAGTCATAAACCTTTGTTCAAGCTCTTTTTTCAGAGCATAAACTAAAGTTGAACACTAACCAGAATAGCTGACCAGTCCTTTACAGGTCCCAAGAGGTTTCCTTTGCAGATTAACAGACAATAGGAGTGATCACAGTTTAAATGGGGAGAGGGTTCAAGAAGGTGTTCTGTGTTTGGAGGACTTGCTTAGGCTGTGTTTTTCTCCCTGTCCACGGTCTTGTCCTTCATTTAAGCTTAAACTAATGTTCTTTACTCTACATGTCTGACTATTACACAAGAATAGAGACTTGTCTCTGTTTTATTCACTTTAGAATCTTCAGCACCACTTAAAACAGTAACTGGTACTTATTTGGTACCCAGTAACTATTTGTTGAATGAATACAATTATACTAACCTGTATTGAGTGTTTACTATGCCAGATAGTTTTTAACGTACTTTACGCATAATCATTTCATTTTACTGTGGCATCTGAAGTAGATGTTATTATTCTACTTTGCATAGGAAACTGAGGTGTGTAGAAGTTGAATAATTTATGACAGGACCAAAATTTAGACCCTATCTGGTTACAGAATCTGTAATTCCCATGATGCATTTCTTTAAATATAGGAATTTTTAATTTTTTGCTTATGATAACCATAGTCATACCAACATTGCTGCATAGTTAAGGAATGTTTACACGCTTCTTCATATCTTTCTTTTTTTTTTTGAGTCAGAGTCTCACTGTTGCCCAGGCTGGTGTGCAGTGGCATGCTCGCGGCCACTGCGGCTTCAATCTGCTGGGCTCGGGTGATCCTTAAGCCTCAACCTTCTGAAAGTAACTGGAGCCACAGGCCTGTGCCACCATTCCTGGATAGCTTTTCTTTATCTGTTGTAGAGATGAGATCTTACTAAGTAGCCTAGACTGGTCTCGAACCCCTGGACTCAGGTAGTCCTCTCACCTTTGCCCCAAAGTTCAGGGGTTATAAGTGTGAGCCACCGAGCCCAGCTTCTATACTTTTTGAGTTGGAGTCTTACTATGTTCCCCCGGCTGGAGTACAGTGGCACTCATGGCCACTCCAATGTGGACCTGCTGGGCTCCGGCGATCCTTTCGCCCCAGCCTTCCAAGAGCGGGAACTACAGGTGTGTGCTACCATGCCTGGCTTTTTTGTTTTTTTTTTTTTGTAGAAATGAGGTCTCACCATGTTACCCAGGCTGGTCTTGAACCAGGGGGCTCAGGCAATCCACTCGCCTTGGCTTCCCTAAGTGCTGGGATTATAGGTTTGAGCCACAGTGCCTGGCCTTACATACTTTCAAATAAGAATAATACGATGATTTTTTTGGAGGAGGACTGATAACATCCTAAGACTATCTTTTTTGTAGATTTTTATAGCATATAAGATATATTGCTTTAAAAATAGTAATCAACTAATATTTTTGATTATTTAGATTTGGAGCAAGAGGTGGTGGAGGCCTTCCCCCGAAGAAATTTGGTAATCCAGGGGAGCGTTTACGTAAAAAGAAGTGGGATTTGAGTGAGCTCCCCAAGTTTGAGAAAAATTTTTATGTGGAACATCCAGAAGTAGCAAGGCTGACTCCGGTAAGTGTGTGTGTGTGTTTTACTTGTATACTGCTTTTTACTTTTATAGTGCTATTGCTGTTTTATGTTTTATTCTAGTGTGGTGATATTTTTCTTACAGTCTTATGACTGATACTCAAGAGGTACCTAAATATGTACCTAATGTATTGCTTGGTTCTCGTTTGTTGATTATGCCTCTCAGCCTATTTGTCATACATGATGGAAAACTGTGTATTATATATTAGATCATGTCTTTTCATCTATGAAGTAAAATAAATAATATTGACATTGTGTACTCTTCTCTTTTTAACCTCATGGTTTTGGAGTCTACCCTTGGAGTTAACCAGAGGAAAGTATAATGGAAAAAGCACTTGGAAAGTTCCATGTTTTCTCCCTCTTCCTAGTTCTGACCTTGGACAAGTTATTCAGAGTGTTTTTTTTTTTAATTTTATTTATTTATTTAATTTATTGACTTGGAGTCTCATTCTGTTGCCCAGACTGGAATGCAGTGGTACGCTGACGGCCACTGCAGCCTCCACCTGTAGGCTCAGATGATCCTTCTGCCTTAGCCCCCCAAGTAACTGGAACTACAGGTGCACACCATGATGCCCGACTAATTTTTTGGTTTATTGTAGAGATGAGGTCTCATCAAGTTACCCAGGCTTGTCTGGAATGGGCTCAGGCAACCCTCTCACCTTTGTCTCCCAAAGTGCTGGGATTATAGGCTTGAGCCACCAAGCCTGGCTTGAGTATTTTTTTTAGAAATAAGAGTTTGACTCTGTCACCCAGGGTGGAGTGCAGTGATATGATTATAGCTCCTTGAAACTTCTGGGATCAAATAATCCTCCCGCCTCAGCCTCCTGAGTAGCTGGGACTCCAGGCATGCAGCACCATGCCTGGCTGTTTTTAAATTTTTTTGTAGAGACAGATTCTCAATGTTGCCCAGGCTAATCTTAAACTTCTGGCTTCCCAAAGTGTTGAAGTTGCAGGCGTGAGCCCAGTCAGAAATGGAACTTTTTTTTTCTTTTTTTGAGTTGGAGTCACCCAGACTGGAGTGCAGTGGCACGCTCCTGGCCACTGCAGCCTCACCCTGCTGGACTCTGACGATCCTTCCGCCTCAGCCTTCCAAGTAGCCGGAACTACAGGCGTGCGCTACTACGCCTGGCTAGTTATTTTATTTATTGTAGAGACGAGGTCTCACCAAGTTGCCCAGGTGGGTCCCGAACCCATGGGCTCAGGCAGTCCACTCATCTTGGCCTCCCAAAGTGCTGGGATTACAAGAAATGGAACTCTTAATCACCTGCATCATTAATTAGCTCAGAAAGTTAGGAGAAGTCTCTCAAAGTTGAAGTAATATATGTGAAAGCACCATGTAAGATATACATATTTGCCGTTGTGACTGGATTAGATCATCATTCAGCTAACTTGGAACATAAAGTTTAGAATAATTAGTTTACTAATTTGTTTTAGTTTATTTTCTTTTGTAGTATGAGGTTGATGAGCTACGCCGAAAGAAAGAGATTACAGTGAGAGGGGGAGATGTTTGTCCTAAACCCGTGTTTGCTTTCCATCATGCTAATTTCCCACGTAAGTGTTAACCAGTCCAGAACTTCAATTGATAAATTTGACTGAATGGTAAACGTGGGTAATAGATTATTTAAACTTTTTGACCCAGGCTCAGTATTTTGTTGAAAAGACAAATGGAAGCATTTCACAAAGGTAATAATACGTGTGTATTTATATATATTTGAGTTGAGTCTCATTCCAGTTGCCCAAGCTGGAGTGCAGTGGCACGCTCATGGCCACTGCAGCCTTGACCTGCTGGGCTCAGGCAATCCTTCTGCCTCAACCTTCCAAGTAGCTGGAACTGCAGATGCATGCCACCATACCCAGCTAGTTTTTTTTGTTTAGTTTTGTTTTGTTTAGATTTATTGTAGAGACAAGGTCTCACCAAGTTGCCCAGGCTGGTCTCGAACCCCTGGGCTCAGGCAATCCTCTTGCCTCAGCCTCCCAAAGTGCTGGGATTACAGGTTGAGCCAACCACGCCTGGCCAAAAAAATGTGTATTTTTTTTTGTTTTTGAGTTGGCGTCTCACTCTTGTCCAGGCTGGAGTGCAGGAGCACACTCACGGCCACCACAGCCTCAACCTGCTGGGCTCAGGCAATCCTTCTGGCTCAGCCTCCATGTAGCTGGAACTACAGGCAAGCGCCTCCATGCCCAGCTAATTTTTTTTTATTTTTTGTAGAGATGAGGTCTCGCCAAGTTGCCCAGGTTGGTCTCGAACTTGTGGGCTCAGGTAAACCTTTCACCTCGACCTCCCAAAGTGCTGGGATTATAGGTGTGAGCCACCGAACCTGGCCAGTATATATATGTGCATGTTTTTAACTTGCTCAGGGCCAGTAGTAAATACCATATAGGGTATCAGAGTTTTTTTGTTTTGTTTTGTTTTTTAATGTTCACCTGTTCTTTTATTTACACTGAGACCTTTTTCAAAAAATCATCTATTAAAGTTTTACTTCTCTGTCTTTTAGAAAAACAGCCGAATGAAATTGATTTTTAGCTGGATATAATATGAATGTGGTAAACAATAAGTGACAGCCATGTACATATGTCCTGTTAGATGCTTTAGGATAGTGATTTTCAAATTTTTGAGGGGGTGTAGGTGGCTGGAGTAGCAGCCTGTTAGAGATAGCAGTAAACTGGTCAAAGATTCAACATGTAAGGGGGAAAAAACTTTTTTTTTTCCCCTGTGAGTTGGGAGTCTCACTCTGTTGCCCAGGCTAGAGTGCAGTGGCACGCTCATAGTCACGGCATCCTTAATCTTGATCTGCTGGGCTCAGGTGATCCTTCTGCTTTAGCCTTCCAAGTAGCTGGAACTACAGGCGTGCACCACCACACCTGGCTAATTTTTTGATTTATTGTAGAGATGAGGTCTTGGTAAGTTGCCCAGGCTGGTTCGAACCCCTGGGCTCAAGCCATCCTATTGCCTCAAACCTCCCTAAGTGCAGGGATTACAGGTGTGATACCCCGAGACCAGCGGGGTTCGGGGTGAGGAGGGAAGAGACTTCTTGGAGAAAACTAAAGTTGGGTAAATCTTGCCTTCAGTGTATTTAGCAGTTTTAAAAACTCTTTTGTCTGTGTCCTTAGTTTTACTTAAAAGTAATAGAACGTGTATTCTCTTACAGAATATGTAATGGATGTGTTGATGGATCAGCACTTTACAGAACCAACTCCAATTCAGTGCCAGGGATTTCCATTGGCTCTTAGTGGTCGGGATATGGTGGGCATTGCTCAAACTGGCTCTGGGAAGACATTGGCGGTATGTACTAGCAAGTGAAGGTCTTTGATATTGTGATAACTTATTTTGCTATTTTAGTTGTTAACTATAGTCTCAGTTTTTCATAAAAGTTTGGTTAATGTAGGTACTATTTGAGCTTTTTTTTTTTAAGCTGTTAAATATATGGAAGCATTTTATGTTCAAATTTACATTGCTTATGTGATATAGCAGTGGTGATTTCTGTCTTTTCAATTTCCTATTTTGGAATTATCATCGATGAGTTAGAACTGCTAAGATAGTTTTAGTTTTGGTATAAGACTGTCCTTTTTTCCCCCCCTCAGTATTTGCTGCCCGCAATTGTTCATATTAACCACCAGCCATACTTGGAAAGGGGAGATGGCCCAATCGTAAGTGTGTTTCAGTTTGTTTATAGTTGTAAGAATAATTACAGTTTAATGATTATTGTGTTTCAATCACTGTATGTTACATACATAATCCGATTTTACTCTTAGCCCCGTCCTCTGAATCTTGAAGTAGATTCCTCATCATGGAATTAAATGACTTGACCAAGATCACACAACAGTTGAAAGACTGAGCTTAAATTTGTTTTTTTGGTTTTTTGGTTTTTTTTGAGTTGGAGTCTCACTCTGTCACTCAGACTGGAGTACAATGGCCGCTCCCGGCCACCGCAGCCTCGACTTGCTGGGCTCCAGCGATCCTTCCATCTCAGCCTTCCAAGTAGCTGGAACTACAGGCACGCACTACTACGCCCAGCTGATTTTTGATTTATTGTAGGGATGGGGTCTCTACAATAAATAAATTTTTGATTTATTGTAGAGATGAGGATTATAGGCTGAGCCACTGCAAGCCCGGCCTGAGCTTAAATTTGAACCAAATGGCTAGGCGCTGTGCCTCACGCCTATAATCCCAGCACCTTGGGAGACCGAGGTGAGAGAATTGCCTGAGCCCACGGGTTCAAGACTAGCCTGGGCTACTTGGGAAGACCTCATCTCGACAATAAATCAAGGAAAAGTAACTGGGTGTAATGGCACATAACTCTAGTGCCAGCTACTTGAAAACTGAGGTGGAAAGATCACCTGAGGCCCCGCAGGTTGAGGCTGCGATGACTGTAAACGTGCCCCTGCAGCACGTGCCACTGCAGCCTGGGCAAAAGGTGAGACTCTGGCTCAAAAAAAAAAAAATTGAAAGCTTACACTCCCCCCTTCCCCCTCCATCCCCCCAGGCTATCTTTCTGCCTCAGCCTTTCAAGTAGCTGGAACCACAGATGTGTGCCTCCACATCTTAGGCTCAGGTAGTCCTCTTGCTTCCGCCTCCCAAAGTGCTGGGATTACAGGTGTAAGCCACTGTTCTCGGCCAGAAGGCTTTTTTTTTTTTTTTTTTTTAATTGGAGTCTCACTGTCACCCAGGCTGAAGTGCAGTGGCACACTGGTGGCCACTGCAGCCTTGACCCATTGGGCTCAGGCAATCCTTCTGCTTCAGGCTTCCAAGTAGCTGGAACTACAGGCATGCGCCACCATGCCCGGCTTCCTTTTTGGTTTATTGTAAAGACGAGGTCTCACCAAGTTGCCCAGACTAGTCTCGAACCTCTGGTCTCAGGCAGTCTCTTGTCTCTGCCTCCCAAAGTGCTAGGGTTACAGGCTTAAGCCAGCACACCTGGCTATGAAGGCTTATTAAAGAAACTAGGCATACTATAGTTCTTTTGGTATGTGGGCACTTACTGTGGAGTAAATGCACATACAGTTCTTAATTGCTCAGTGATGACTGTAAGGATATGCAAAGAGGTCTCTGCCCTATGGCTTTTAAATCAGGTGGCCTGTATGTGTTCTTTGTGGTTAAACAATACTTTTGTAAATGTATTTTTGGTTTGATTATTTTATTTTCTGTAAAATTTGAGTTGTAGTCTTAACATTTTGTAGACTCAACTTTTTCAAAAATTGAGCTTTTACTTGCCGTATATATTTATGAATATGTGCATTTTGCAGTATGTCACAAAAAGTATTCCTTACTTTGCTTTATGTAATATGTACTATGTTTTATATGGTTAGTAGCATTATTATCATTAGGCGCTATCTAGTGGATCAATTCACAGAGCAAGGTTTATTCTTCGTTAATGTTTTTGATTTTGTGTTCTTTTGGCCAGGATATGTATAAATTGTTATTGGCTTTGCCTAGTGTGCCTAGTGAAGAGCTTAAACTAGAAATCAGAAGCGTATTAATTCTGCCTTTTTTTTTTTTTGAGTTGGAGTCTCACTCTGTCACCCAACCTGTAGTGCAGTGGCCGCTCCCGGCCACTGCAGCCTCGACCTGCTAGGCTCCGGCGATCCTTCTGCCTCAGCCTTCCAAGTAGCTGGAACTACAGGCGCGCGCGCTACCACGCCCGGCTAATTTTTGATTTACTGTAGAGATGAGGTCTTGCCAAGTTGCCCAGGCGGGTCTGGAACCCACGGGCTCAGGCAGTCCACTCACTTCAGCCTCCCAAAAGCACTGGGATTACAGGCTGAGCCACCGAGCCCAGCTAACTCTGACATTTTTTGTTCATCTGTTTCTTAATACCGGTTAAGCATCCCAAATCTGAAACTTTGAGTGCCCACATATGTGATGCTCAAAGTTAATGCTTATTGGAGCACTTTGGATTTTTCAGTTTGGAATGCTTAACCTGGAAGTTGGAGTTGTATAACTAAAACTAGGTAATGACTTGTAAATCCACTTAAATAGTACATATAAGTTACAGTGATGAATAATGTATCCAAATAAACCAAATGATGTGGTTGCCAGTATCTTGCCACATGCTAAATTTTTTTTAAAAAGATTTTCCCCACTCCAATGATACTGTTTATATTCTCTCCTCTCTCATACCCCATCTTATGACATACTTTGAAGTACTAGATGAGACAATAGGGAAATAATTAAGATAGCTTTTTGTGTTTTGTTGTTTGTTTGTTTTAACTTGGGATGGGAGTATCTTAGGTGTTTTTTTTGTTTGTTTCAGTGTCTAGTGCTGGCTCCTACTAGAGAGCTTGCCCAGCAAGTACAGCAGGTGGCTGATGATTATGGCAAATGTTCTAGATTGAAGAGCACTTGTATTTATGGAGGTGCTCCTAAAGGTCCGCAGATTCGAGACTTGGAACGAGGTAAATTTTTTAAAGTTTATTGTATAAGAGTTGTTTATTTTTTACCAATTTCTGCGAATGAAATTAGGAAATAGTGGATTTTTTTTTTTTCTTTAGTTGAAATTTCACTCTTCACCCAGGCTGGAGTGCAGTGGCATGTTCCCAGCCACCACAGCCTCGACCTGCTGGGCTCCGGCGATCCTTCTGGCCCCCCCCCCCTTTTTTTTTTTTAATTTTTGAGTCAGAGTCTCACTCTCACCCAGGTGCATGCTCATGGCCACCGCAGCCTCGACCTCCTGAGCCCAGGTGATCCTTCTACCTCAGCTTTCCAAGTAGCTGTAACTACAGGCACACGCCACCATGCCCAGCAATTTTTTTTTTTTCATTTTATTGTGGAGAAGTCTCGTCAGGTTGCTCAGGCTGGTCTCGAACCCCTTGGCTCAGACAGTCCTCTTACCCTCTGCCTCTCAAAGTATTGGGATTACAGGCGTGAGCCACTGCACCTGTCAATAGTGGATTCTTTTGAAAAATTTTAAGCAGTTGAATACAACCACTAGGGCTGGTGCTTAGTTTGTTGAGGCATGGAAAGTGTATGGAAAGAGTTCTTACTGACTTGATGTTTGATTTTTGTTTTACAGGTGTTGAGATATGTATAGCTACTCCTGGCCGCCTGATAGATTTCCTGGAGTCAGGAAAGACAAATCTTCGTAGATGTACTTACCTTGTATTGGATGAAGCTGACAGAATGCTTGACATGGGTTTTGAACCCCAGATCCGTAAAATTGTGGACCAGATCAGGGTGTGTAAAGCTTATACTTTGCTGTCTTTATGTCTTATGTCTTTTGTTGAAGGTCCTTAGCCTAAAAGAATTCTTTTCCTTTCCCAATAGCCTGATAGACAGACACTGATGTGGAGTGCAACCTGGCCTAAAGAAGTAAGACAGCTTGCAGAGGACTTTCTTCGTGATTACACTCAGATCAACGTAGGCAATCTGGAGTTGAGTGCCAACCACAACATCCTCCAGATTGTGGATGTTTGCATGGAAAGTGAAAAAGACCACAAGTATGAACTATTTCACTCTGGTTTGATAATGCTGATGATAAACTTTCTCTAATAATTCTCCAAAATTAGTGTTAGAAAAACCAATATTTTTGTAAGCCTGAAAATATTATATTATTTATTGTAACATTACAGTTAAAGGCAAGGATTCTGGATCCTTGGAATTTGAATCAGTGCTCTGCTAATTATTAACAAGCTGTGTAGTTTTGGACAGTTTGAACCTTATGGTGCCTCAGTTTCTTCATCTGTGAAATGGGGATTAATATTATCTACATCATAATTGCTGTGAGAATGGTATGAGTTAATATTTCTTCTTCTTCTTTTTTTTTTTTTTTTTTTTGAGTAGGGGTCTCACTCTGTCATTCATACTGGAGTGCAGTGGCACGCTCACAGCCACCGCAGCCTCGACTTGATGGGTTCGGGTGGTCCTTCCACCTCAGCCTTTCGAGTAGCTGGAACCACAGGCAAGTGCCACTATGCCTGGCTGTATTTTTGTTTTTTGTTTTTAAAGATGAGGTCTCACCAAGTTGTCCAGGCTGGTCTTGATTCCCTGGACTCAAGCAGTCCTCTTGCCTTTGCGTGAGTCACTGCACCTTGGCAAGTTAATACTTTTAGGAACACAGAGCAGTGTGTGTGTGTGTGTTTTTTTTGCATTGTCTCACTCTGTCGCCCAGGCTGGAGTGCAGTGGCGTACTCAGAACCACCTCAGCCTCGACCTGGGCTCAGGTGATCCTTCCGCCTAAGCCTTACAAGTAGCTGGAACTATAGGCATGCGCCACCATGCCCAGCCAATTTTTTGATTTATTGTAGAGATGAGGGCTCACCAAGTTGCCCAGGCTGTTCTCAAACCCATGGCTTCAGGCAATGTAGTCAACTTGGCCTCCCAAGTTCTGGGATTACAAGCATGAGTTTCTACACCTGGGCTCTGTTTATGTTCATAGGGAGGTCTTTTCTGTGTGGTGATTGCATTTTTTATCTGGCTTCAGATTGATCCAACTGATGGAGGAAATAATGGCTGAAAAGGAAAACAAAACAATAATATTTGTGGAGACAAAGAGACGCTGTGATGACCTGACTCGAAGGATGCGCAGAGATGGGTGAGTACAGCACCAGAGTAATTAGTTAACCTCTGGTTTTATAGTTAGTGGCAGTTTCTAAATTGTATGTGAATGGTGTATAGTATTTTTAATAAGGCCTATTTGTATATAGTATTTCTTTCCTTTTTTTTTTTTTGTTGAAGTCTTGTCGCCCAAGCTGTGGTGCAGTGGCATGCTCACAGCCACCGCGTCTTCAACCTACTGGGCTTAAGTGATCCTTCCACCTCAGCCTTCTAAGGAGCTGAAACTGCGAATGTATTGCACCACACCTGGCTAGTTTTTGTGATTTATTGTAGAGATTAGGTGTTACCAAGTTGCCCGGGCTGGTCTTGAACCCCCAGGCTCAGGCATTCCTCTCACCTTGGCCGCCCAAAGTGCTGGGATTGCAGGCTGAGCCACCACACCCAGCCTATATAGTATTTCAATAGGCCTAACCTGTTCAAAATTATGTTACAGCATTTCTTCTTTGAAACTTGGTTTTCTGCTGGGCATGGTGGCTTATGCCTGTCATCCCAGGACTTTGGGAGGCCAAGGCGAGAGGATTGCCTGAGCTCAGGGATTCGAGACCAGCCTGGGCAACATGATGAGACCTCATCTCTACAATAAATCAAAAAAGTTAGCCGAGTGGGGTGGCTCACACCTGTAATTCCAGCTACTTTTGGAAGGCTGAAGTGGACGGATCACCTGGGCTCGGCAGGTCGAGGCCGTGATGGCCGTGAGCATGCCATTGCACTCCAGCATGGGTGACAGAGTGAGACTTCGATTAAAAAAAAAAAACAACTTTGGTTTTCCTCTTATAAGATTTCTGAAATACTGGTCACTTTTCTTCCGATAGTTGGCCAGCCATGTGTATCCATGGAGACAAGAGTCAACCAGAAAGAGATTGGGTACTTAATGGTAAGTTGAAAACTAAGCAGTTTTGGATTTTTCTCCCCCCTTAAAAACATCCATGCTACATTTCAGAGGTAGATACGTTTTCTGTAAAGGAACAGATAATAGATACTTGTGACTTTGCAGACCAAATGGTGGCCTCTGTTACAGCTACTCAGCCTTCCTGTTGTGGCACAAAAGTGGTGGACCATAGACAATGTGTTTAAAAAAAAAAAAAATTTACCTGTCTGTGTTCCCATAATTTATTTGCAAAAATCGGCATTTGACAGATTTGCTTTGCAGGCCAGTTTGCTAACACTGCTCTAGTTAATTGAATGTTGGGGACACTTAACATCATGTTCTTGTGGCTCTTTATGGTTCATAATGCTGGGTCTTTACACTTTTGTACACCCTACACTACCCTTCCATTTATTTAATAAATTATTTAATTTTTTTTCTTTTGATTATAAAAGCAATTGAGGAAAATTTGACTGTTACTTAAATGTTCAAAGTAAAATGGTTCTTCATCATTAGGTCATGTTTTAGCCTATTTCCTTCCAGTCCTCCGTTTTTTCTGGACTACTGTTACAGGAAGGCCATTGAGTGAAATGGAAGAGGCTATATGCGTATCTTTTGGGGGTGAAATACAATTTTTCACTTTCATTCCATATAAAGCTTACTCCCTACGCTCAAATTACTAATTTTGTTTCATTTTTGAAATAATTTTTAGGAGAAAAGAATTCTAGCTCATGTTAATTTTGTTATAGATTGTCACACTGTTCTTTGTGTCAGAATCTCTCTCACCCAGGGTAGAGGACAATGGCATAATTGAGCTCCTGGGCTCAGGCAGTTATAGCTGGGAATCATCCAGTTAATTTTTTATCTTTTTATAGAGACGAGATTACACTGTTGCTCAGGCTGGTCTGGAACTCCCTAGACTTAAGCAGTTCTTCCATCTCACAGCCTTCCAAGGTGCTGGAGTTACAGGCATGAGTCACCATGCCTGGCCACCACGCCATTGTTAATGGTATTTCATTATTAGTAGAGGTAATTTTTTTGTCTATTGCCCTTCTGCTAAAGACGAATGTGATAAAGTTTTTTTTGTTGTTGTTGTTTTTTGAGTTGAAGTTTCACTCTGTCACCCAGGCTGGAGTGCAGCGGCATCCTCACAGCCACCGCAGCCTCGACCTGCTGGTCTCAGGTGATCATTCCGCCTCAGCCTTCCAAGTAGCTGGAACTACAGGCACTCGCCACCACACCTGGCTAATTTTTTGATTTATTGTAGAGATGAGGTCTCAACAAGTTGCCCAGGCTGGTCTCAAACCCGTGGGCTCAGGCAATCCTCTCACCTCTCAAAGTGGGATTATGGGTGTGAACCGCCATGCCCAGCCTATAAAGATTTTTGAAAGAATTGTCTCATATCTAAAAGTAGTTGGGATTTTCTGATACCATTATTTAAAATTTTAATAGGATTGGGTAAGCAGGTCAGATAGCTAGGAATGTTCGATTGTTTGTTTGTTTATTTATTTATTTATTTTTGCAGAGTTCCGTTCTGGAAAGGCTCCCATCCTCATTGCCACAGACGTAGCCTCGCGTGGGCTAGGTTTGTATAGATAGGTGTCTCTGTCAATGGTGTATTTACCTTTGGTTTAAAGATTTGTCATTTCAATTTCAAATTTAGAGTTATATACAGATGTGTTTAGATAAATATTAAACAGAAAAGAGTATAAGTATAATTGCCCGCCCCCCACAATTTTTTGTAACCCTTTTTTCCCCCCTTTTATTTTCAAAGTCTCTTCCTGCTCCTAACAAACAGGCTTTGGTCTGCAGCAAGGCCTAGGCATGACTATTCAAACAGTGAGAGGGAGAGGAGACATTCAGTTGAACAAACAGCTCAGCTTCTTTCTGGTGATCTATTTCTTGCTGGATAGAATGAACCTGATTAAATCTAGCTATTGTAAGCTAGTTTCTCAGTTATTCCTTTCTCTATACCAGTGTGTCTAAGCTAGATATATTTAGAGGCCCGGTTTCATGAATATTTACTAAATAAGTCTGCAATATTTTATCATTCAGCAATTAATTAAGTCTGCATTGCCCAGTTCTTTTTACTAAGGTAAGATTATTATGGGCACTCAGTTATCCCCTTCTTCCATCCATATTGTAGTTGTGCTGTCCAGTTTAAGAGTTTACTTTGAAGATGATCTCTGGAGTTTTTGACCCATTATGACTTAAGATACACAGGTTTCTTGTGGTAAAGTATCCCATTCTGAGCCAAACAGGTCTAACTCAAAACTTTAATAGTTTAAAATATGAGATTATTTCTATTACAAGGATATCTCTCAAGTTTTGTTAGGTTTTAATTTCTTGCCCAGTAAGATGAGAAGGATCATATTCCCTTATACTATTTAATATAAAAAGGACACGTATTTAAACTGGAATACAAAGTGATGAAGACTTTTTATCCATTGCTGTCATGATTCCCTCCTTCAGAGGTGGTGACTTGCAGCCATGACAAAGTTATCTCTGCCCCTCTGCCCTCTGAGGTCATGTCTGGATCTGTGCCGTTAGAACTTGGGCCTGTTGGGAGAGGAGGCGGAGGCCTGAAAGCAGTTTACATAAAAGCTTTCAGTAATGGTGGTTTTTAAACAGGCTTGCTATGTGCTGGTAGCTTCTTTGTGCATCTTGCCTAGACAATTAAAAGTATTTGCTCCATGTCCCCCTGCATTTCTAAACCAAATTAATTGGCTACCATTAGAATAACTTAGACTCTTCATCCCATCCCCACTCATCCAAGTGAGGGGAGAGGGAAGGTACCTGAGTCTGTTTCTTGTTACTCAACATCAGTGCTTGTTTTGGGCCCCTTTGTTTGCTGCCTTGTAAAAATCAAGAGAGAGAAAACCCACCAAAATGGCAGAATTCTGACCAATGTCCTACAAGATCCTGGAAAGTGAAGGCTTCTACCTCATAGACAGGGGTGCAATTTTCAGCTGAGTCACCAGGCCTTTTTTCACTTCCTGTCGAGCGATGGTTTCTTAAATGTTCCCCTTCAGGTAAGTTCTTTGATTCCCCTAACTTTACAGTAGTCGATCTCAGGTTACCACTATTCCCTTTCCACTGAGATATTTTTTATTTTTCCTTTTTTTTGTTTAAACTACACACTGTTAAACTAAAAGTATTGAATTTATTTTGTTTTGTTTTTTAACAGAAGCTTTGATATCAGCTGCAGATCACTCAGTACATGGCCGAGGCAAATCTACATTGGCCCGAAGCAGCTCTAGATAGCCTGTTGGCTAGTCTTAGTCCCTTCTAATTAGTGTTTGGAGATTCAGGCCATGTCATAGGGCTTTTCAGACAAAAGGCTCTTATCCCAGGCAGCTGGCCAAAACATTAACTTTTCTGTTTCTTACCCTGCTACAGCATCTTCTAAAAAGGCAGCAAGATAATATTGTGGCAGTGCACAGATAACATCAGAGTAGGCTTGCCTGGAGAAAATCTAATTCTGCGCTTGCTCTTATGTGCCCCCAGCCAGCTATGTGTGTATGTACACACAGGACGCCTTTCTAGTATGAAGAACTTGCACCATGTCTACCCCCTGTTGAATCATCCCCCCTTCCCCACCGAAATACAGTGCTTTCTGCTAGGAAAGCACGCTTCTGTGCATCCAGTGCCGTAATTCAACTTGCTGCTGCCATGGGACTGTCTCAGGAGCATTATCCTAGCTCTGAAGATGTCATGGAGTATAATTCCCCATCCCCCACCTTACATCCATCCTGGCCCTGTAAATTTTTTTTTTCCTTTGTTGAATCAACGACCCTAGCCGGAGACTCAAGCTGCCCCCTGTGATAAGTGCCTTCTCGTCTTTCTGGTGTGATTCAGGACTTTAGGGGTCAGTAAAGACCGAGGAGCCTTTATTGTAATAAGAAACAGACATAATGCCCCTTCTTCACGAGCCCTGTAACAACAGCTGATTTTTTTTTTTTTTAATCATCTCCCCTTTCTCCCCTGAAATTAATCCAGTCTGGGCAATAGATGCAGTCTGACCCTTTGGATGTAACTTACATTTTTTTTTATTAATTATTTTTTTCTACAATCACCCCAATTATCCTTGGGGGAGGCGTTGGAGGACCTGAAATTTTTACCCGAACCCAGGTTCTCCGGCGCTTGGCAACCAAATGGGGCTACAGAGAAGCATCTAAGCCAGTTCACAGAGCGAGCGTGTGTGGGGACTTCTCACTGCCACGGACCCTTGATGCATGCTCCCCGCGCTCCAGTGGTCCCGTGTCAGAAGGCGGAGTTTTCGAAAGGAGGCCGCCAAAAATAAAAGGCAAAGAGACGGGATCGGCTGCAGCGGTTTCCCAAAGGAGGAGGGAGTGTGCATCGGTCTGGTAACAAACAGAGAATGTTTTTTAATTATTTATATCAACAAAAAATCTGTGTTTTATCTAGGATATTTTCTGAATATTCTTTGTAAAATGCAGATTTTTTTTCCACAAAACAGTAGGATTCTTTGTTATATTAAATTTGTTTGTTTAAGTAGGTTAAAAAATATACATTTAGCTGAAAGCATTACACTAACATTTACATATTTTAAGCTTTAGGTTATTCAGCCCAATTCCCAGCAGTAGACAGAATATTAAACTTGTGTCTCAAGGTTTCATGGTTTTTCCCACATTCTTTGACTGTTAAATTAATATCCTAGGTCACATAGACAATCTTTGGTAATTGAAACAAATACTGAGTTAAAATAACCTTGAGTTGAGCAAAAAACCTCATTTGGCAGAAGCTGGGCTTGGTAGTACAGTGAAATTTTAGTGTAATGTGCTCTCGTGGTAATTGAAAGGGGAAAGCTAATACGGGTGTTTCTACAAAGGAAAATAGGTGTGTGCTTAACTTTGGCTCTGATCAGTTTCTTAAAAATATAAGAGCAAAAAAGGATTAACGTGAATGTTGTGATTAAGTCTCCTTGAAAATGTAGTAATAAAGTATATGAAGCTCCTTTTTTCATTTTGCTCTGTGACTGGTTTAAAGGTAAGTTTGTTATGCTGTTGGTAGAATTTGCCAGGCTTCTCCCAACAGAGTAGAAGTGATTTGGCCTTGTAACTTAACCGGTGGTTACCATTTTCTTTGACATTTCAGTTTTGAAAAGGATAGTACTGGAATTAGCCAGTCTGAAGACCAACCCTGGTGTGACTCCTGTCAGTACATTGGTTATAGTGCAGAAGAGGCAGGAGTTTGGATGGTTGGATGGGATTCCCTTAGGATTCTACAGCCAGTAAAAGATGCCACTTCCCATGCATGTCCCAGGAATCACTAATCCTCTTTTACTCTGTTGGGATGAGTCTTTTTTTGATTCTGTCCAGAGTGGTTACTAACTTCATCTTCTTTCCTCTTGCTGTCATCTGCATTCGTGCTTCCCACCTGTTGGCATGTCCTTTACCTTCTCTTTCCCTGCCACATCAACCTACACACTGACTCATCGTTGATTTGGAAGATGTGGAAGATGTCAAGTTTGTGATCAACTATGACTATCCAAACAGTTCAGAGGATTATGTACACCGTATTGGTCGAACAGCCCGTAGCACCAACAAGGGCACCGCCTATACCTTCTTCACCCCAGGGAACCTAAAGCAGGCTAGAGAGCTGATCAAAGTGCTGGAAGAGGCTAATCAGGCTATCAATCCCAAATTGATGCAGCTGGTGGACCACAGAGGAGGCGGCGGAGGAGGGGGTAAGGGTAAGTCCTGGAGTTTTCCAGGTACTACCAAGGTATCTTTTTTATACTTATTGTGCCTTTTTAAAATGATATGAAGCCTTTAAATAAATATGTTGCTTAATAACAAAGGACAGTGCCTAATAGTTTTCATATCCTTCTAAGTAAGAAAGTGTGAATTTTGTCATGACTGTCTTCTGTAGCACAATATTTCTGTAGGGGTTTTTTTTTGTTGTTGTTTTTTGTTTTTTTGAGTTGGAGTCTCACTCTGTCGCCCAGACTGGAGTGCAGTGGCCGCTCCCGGCCACCACAGACTCGACCTGCTGGGCTCCGGCCATCCTTCCCCCTCAGCCTTCCAGTTAGCTTGAACTACAGGCGCACGCTACCACACCCGGCTAATTTTTTATTTTTATTGTAGAGATGCGGTCTCGCCAAGTTGCCCGGGCGGGTCTTGAACCCGCGGGCTCAGGCAATCCACTCACCTCAGTCTCCCAAAGGCGCGGGATTACAGGCTGAGCCACCGAGCCCGGCTCTGTAGGTTTTAATCTAAAACTGAGCTTTGAATTTTTAAGTACGTGGTGTGTGTTCAAAGTTAAGCTGTGTTGGGTTTTTTTTTTCTCAGACATGTCTAAATTTTAATGCCTTCAAAAATGCTTAGTCTATTAGATTTCAGTTTTCTGTATGAACATATCATTCATTTTACACTGTTTAAAGGTGTCAGAGACATGTATAGCAGTTGGGTCTACACAGCTGCAAAAAATAACCTAAGCTATGCTTCCTGACTTCCAGTTTGATATTCTAAGATTGTATTTCTTAGTTATCCTCAAGGATAACTAGGGGCCTAAGAAGGTAAAAAAGTTGAATATACTGTAATGTTTACCATGCTTTTGAATATGCTCCATTAAAGAATCAAATTAGAGATTTTTCTGTTTGTTTTGTTGGGGTTTTTTTTAGTTGGAGTCTCACTCTGTCGCCCAGGCTAGAGTGCAGTGGAATGCTCATGGCCACTGCAGCCTTGACCTTCTGGGCTCAGGTGATCCTTCTGCCTCAGCCTTCCAAGTGGCTGGAATTATAGGCATAGGCTATCATGCTCAGCTAATTTTTTGATTTTTTGTAGAGATGCGGTCTCACCAAGTTCCCCGGGCTGGTCTCAAACCCATGGACTCGAGTATTCATTTAGAGGCTGTCCTAGTAGATCAAGGAAACACGTTGATAGTTTAGTACCAAGTTAAGAGTTTTTAAATGTGATTGTGTTTGAATTTTATATCTGACATTTAAACATTCTTTGTATCCTCTCATCAGGAGGTCGTTCTCGATACCGGACCACTTCTTCAGCCAATAATCCCAATCTGATGTATCAGGATGAGTGTGACCGGAGGCTTCGAGGAGTCAAAGATGGTGGCCGGAGAGACTCTGCAAGCTATCGGGATCGTGGTGAAGCTGATAGAGCTGGTTATGCTAATGGAAGTGGCTATGGAAGTCCAAATTCTGCCTTTGGAGCACAAGCTGGCCAATACACCTATGGTCAAGGCACCTATGGGGCAGCTGCCTATGGCACCAGTGGCTATACAGCCCAAGAATATGGTGCTGGCACTTATGGAGCTAGTAGCACCACCTCAACTGGGAGAAGTTCACAGAGCTCTAGCCAGCAGTTTAGTGGGATAGGCCGGTCTGGGCAGCAGCCACAGCCACTGATGTCACAACAGTTCGCACAGCCTCCGGGAGCTACCAATATGATAGGTTACATGGGGCAGACTGCCTACCAGTACCCTCCTCCTCCTCCTCCCCCTCCTCCTTCTTCACGTAAATGAAGCCACTCAAGTGGTAGTGACTTGTGCAGACCTAATTGCATTTTAAGGAACACTGTCTTTTATTTTTTTTTTCTTCTTCCCCTTTTCTTTCTTTTTCTTTTTTATTTTTTTTTCCCCAACCATTGTGATTTGTCTTCACGCAAATTAGTTAGAATTCACTGCCAGGTTTCTTATGCCCGCCAAAATGATCCAGTCTGTAATAACAGATTTTGTAAAAAATATATATATATAGCCGACTGGAAGAGATTAATTTCTTCCCCCAACTTCTTGCATGTTGAGGATATTTGAGCTATTTTTCATCTTTAAAAAATGAGTAATGTATTAGGCCCTTTTGTGGGAGCCCATCATCTTTTGTTGTCCTGAGTTGGGGGGGAGGGGGGAGGGCTGAATTGTTCTGCAGAAGAAGATGGCACTTGTGCTTTAAATTGCTCTCATTATTTGGTTAGTAAACCAAGAGGGAGTTCCCTGCACATTTTCCATAGTGCTTTTTAATATTTCTAAAGTTGGAGCAGGGTTCCTCAGGCCCAATGAGTTTTTAAGACAGTGCTTTGCAATTACTTCAGAATTACTAATTGGCTTTATCTCCCTTTACACTTTGCTTCCCCCCCATTACTGAAAAAATAATCGTTTTAGTGTGTCAGGTTAGAAATTGAGTTGCTGAGTCTTAAGTGCATCTTTTAAATTAAAAACCACAAGTGTTCATTGCAGTGGATAAACTATAGCATCTCAGCATCTGGGTGGAAACTGCGTATTTTTTTTCCTGATATCAGCAACCATCTGAAATTCGTTTTCCAACCATACAGCTGCTGTGAGCAAATGAACATGAATGTTCACTGAAAACTTAGTTATTAACCATTGAGCATGCGTTCACCTGCAGTGTAAAAAACACCTTTAATTATCAACAGAATAAACTCAAAAATGGGCAGATTTTCTTTTCAAATGCAGTGTCAGGATAGAATAAAAGCGCTCTCCCAGCTACTCTGCCCTTTTGGCCAAATTATCTTGAACAAAGAATCTTAAAGACTCATTCTCTTCACACTCTGTTCTCTACAGTGCTTTATAACAGCTTCTGGGTGCACATTTTCCTCGGCATCCTTTTGCACTCAGCTTTTTACAGGTAGGTAGTGCTTAAGAAATGTTATGGAGGACTAAAGCCTAAGTCCTTTTTGCTTTTCCTCTCTGAAGGTAGGTGAGTTCGGCCTCTTCATAGTAATGCTGTTTTGCCGAGACTTTCTAAAGTAGGTGGGCCTGGAAAGAATTTTCTGCTCCTATGTTCACCATAACAGGATATAGAGATCAAACAGACCCAGAAACTTCTTCCAGATCCAATGTGGACTGTTAATTTTTATGTTGCTAATTGGTGTTCATTTAAACTGCAGTTAGAAGGGGAGGGTTCCACTGCGTTCTTTGGCTAAGGCTTAAGGATGCTGCTGGTTTGTAAGATCTAAGTACTTGAGGATTTTTGTTTTTGTTTTCCTTTTAAAATTCTTCAGGGAGACAGAAGGGATGGTTTCTGAGGGGTTCTGAAAGTATGATTCAATGTGCAACATACAGGTAGGTTGTCAGCATAAGCTGAAATATATGCATGTAAAAGCTTTTATACATCTTTTTTTATTTTCCACTTTCTTCTTCCTTAACTTTACTTCTCTTTTTGTCCCCCCCATCTTATAGAAGTTGAGGCCAAGGGAGGATGGTAGGCACAGCAAAAACATCGCAAAACTATTCGGTGCTTTCAAACCAAAGTGTTCCCCCTTCCCCCAAACTTTGTCTAAGCACTGACCAGTCTGTTGTGGACAATTTTTTCTGCACCCAAATTTTGGTGTTTTGTTTTTTCCTTTAAACATAGAGGTTCCACCACAGAGAATGGCCTACTCTCCTTTGCAGCTCTTAAAAGCATCTGTTTGCAGGAAAGATCCCTGGGCAAGCAAGCAGTTATTTGGATTGCTTGCTTCCCTTTTTCTGCCAGGGACATTATAATCATATTGTAGCAATTCCAAATCTCAAAAGCTATTGTGGCCTGAGCACAGCTGAAATCTAGCAGTTAAACTCTTCTGCCTCCATGTCTGTCACTCATAATTCAGGTTCTGCTGTAGGCTTCAGAACATGAGCAGAGTAACCGTTTGATGCTAGTTACTGCATTCATGGTTGAAACTCAACTTAGGGAAAGGGTTTCAATGTATTAAGCTATGGGCTGCTCCCCAATTCCTCCCTAACGATCCATTGTGTGGACTTCTCTCATCTAAAAGGTTGGTGGCTTTTGCTTGGGATCAGTGCTCTCTATTCATGTCCTTGCTGGTCTCTGAACACATTCCTGTTGCATTAAGACTTGAAAGATTTGTAGATGTGTGATGTTCAGGCACAGGATGCTAAGAGCTATGTTACTATTCTTAGTTTGTAAATTGTCTTTTTGATACCATCTTGTTTTCTTTTTGTAGGTATAAATAAAAACACTGTTGACAATAAGGTGTGAGCTTTTATTACTTAAAAGGTCTCTGAGTGGCTCAGTGTGGTCCTCAAAATAGTTTGCTAAAGACAAAGGTTGGGGATGTTGGACTGACTAATTACTTAGCACCTAAAACGGGAAAGGAAGGTAGGATTGATTGGATTTGAGTTTTAGAAAAAAGGCTGGATAGGATGTCTTGTAGGCGTTTGGACGTGTTTGCTCATCAGTAAAACTGATTATGCAAATGATACCCAGGGTGATTACTGGGTTTCAGGTACTGAGTGCAAGACCAGTGTGAACCACTGTTAAAAAGAAAATAAAAGCCATTTTTAAAGGTGAAGCACAAAACTCCAGCCAAAGCAGGTAAATTCAGCTTGCTTGTGGCTTGAAGGCAGTGTGGATTTCACATTTAGACTACACCTTTATATCTTGATTACCCAAATTTGATCACCTACCTGGACAGTGGAGATTACCACAAGCACATATACCTATTTCAACTATCCTGAGTTGGGGTGTTTTTATACACAGAGGAACATCTTTCCAGATCAAGATTGACTATTCCTTGGAGAACAATACTTTATTTGATGCATGGCTAAGGCACCCAAAGGTTTCTTGTTCCAGTTGCCATTGGGAGGCACCATACTTATGCAGGTGGCCAAGGTTTTTCGTTAATTGTGATGGGCATTTAAGGGAGATCTACTGAGGATAAGTTCTTCTGGATACAATGATCAGTGCTTCGCTAAATCCACACTAAGCATTTCTGGTTTTAACATTTGATCCCGTTAATGTATTCGCTGCCAAGGAGAACGTCGAAATTGTTTCCTTAATGTCCTTGTTAAGGTGTAGACGATCTCTGAAGACCCTCAAATTGGCACTGGAAGACTTAATTTCTTTTCCTTTAAGGACTGGAAGAAAATAGAGATGAAATTACTATTTACCATGATGATGACAAGACTGCTTTAAAACTTGTTGGTAATCTTTGTATTTTTTTTTTTTTGGAGTCACTGTCACCCAGGCTGGAGTGCAGTGGCATACTCATGGCCACCACGGCCTTGTCTTGCCGGGCTCAGGCAATCCTGCTTCAGCCTTCCAAGTAGCTGAACCACAGGTATGTGCCACTATGCTCAGCTAAGTTTTTCTTTTCTTTTTTTTTTCTGGAGACGGAACCCTACTCTCGCCCAGGCTGGAATGCAGTGGCATGCTCATGGTCACCTCAGCCTTGACCTGCTGGGCTCAGCGATCCACTTTAGCCTTCCAAGTAGGTGGAAACACAGGCCCATGCCACCATGCCCAACTTAATTTTTTTTTTTTTGGTAGAGACGAGGTCTCACCATATTGCCCAGGCCAGTCTTGAACCTGTGGGCTTGGGCAGTCCTCTTGTGTCAGCCTCCCAAAGTGCTGGCATTACAGGCGTGAGCTACCATGGCTGGCCAATCTTAGCTTTTTTTTTTCTCAGTCCCACTCTGTTCGGGACCTGCCTGGGAAACTTGACAAGACCTCATCTCTACAATAAAATAAAAAAGTCGGGTGTGGTAGCACGCACCTGTAGTTCCAGCTACTTGGAAGGCTGAGGCGGAAGGATCGCTGGAGCCTGGCAGGTCGAGG
>NW_007256154.1:6319-6687 GCF_000164805.1 Carlito syrichta | reverse complement strand
CAGGTCGAGGCTGCGGTGGCCGGAAACGGCCACTGCACTCCAGTCTGGGTGACAGAGTGAAACTCCAACTCAAAAAAAAAAGTCCCACTCTTTCCCAGGCTGGAGTGCAGTGGCACACATGCTCACAACCACCACAGCCTCAACCTGCTGGGCTCAGGCAATCATTCCACCTGTCTTCCAAGTAGCTGGAACCACAGGCACATGCCACCCTGCCCAGCTAATTTTTTGATTTATTGTAGAGATAAGTTGCCCGGGCTGGTCTCAAACCCATGAGCTCAGGCAATCCTCTAACCCCAGCCTCCCAAAGTGCTGTGATTATAGGCATGAGCCACCATGCCTGGCTGCCTTAGTATTTTTTTTTTTTTTTG
>NW_007256154.1:3320-6299 GCF_000164805.1 Carlito syrichta | reverse complement strand
CGGGCTCAGGCAATTCACTCACCTCAGCCTCCCAAAGGCGCGGGATTACAGGCTGAGCCACTGAGCCCGGCTGCCTTAGTATTTTTTAACACCCAACTCACAACAGGTGTTTTGGATGTTATAGCCAAGGAAGTTTAACCTTAGGTGACTATAGACCTGCTGGTGTCCATCTTAGTTACTAACACCTCTACCCTTAAACTTAGCACTTGGCCTATATATTCCTGAATTCAGTATCACATGACTCATCAGCAATGCCATTCCACTCCCAGAATCTGTCCACATCTCTTTCCACTAAGGGCCTTTTTCCTGGACAATTGGAACCACCCCATAACTAGTCACTCTACTCTGCTTTTCCCCCTGCAGAGAAGCTGGTAGTTTTTTGGGTTTTTTTTTTGAGTTGGAGTCTCTTGTCCAGGCTGGAGGGCAGTGGCACACTCAAGGCCACTCCAGTGTTGACCTGCTGGGCTCCAGTGATCCTTCTGCCTCAGCCTTCCAAGTAGCTGAAGCCACAGGTGTGCCACCGTGCCCAGTTAAGTTGCAGGAAGGTCTTGAACCCCTGGACTCAGGCAATCCTCTCACTTCTGCCTCCCAAGGTGCTGGGATTACAAGTATGAGCCACGGTGCCCAGCGTATTTTTCTCTATTTTCTTAACCAAGTACTCTGTCGTATGTCCTTTCACAGCTATCTTGCACAGTACACACATCCTACTGGCCTGCATTTTTAATGGCATTGTTTCTTAAAAACTTATCTTCCCCCATTAGAATATAAGCATCATGAAGGGCAGAGACTTGCTCTGTTCACCTCTGTATCCGCTCCAATATTTTTTTTTTTGAGTCGGAGTCTCACTCTGTCGCCCAGACTTAAATATTTATTGAATGAATGAGTAACTCCTTTGGCCAGTGCCAGCAACATTGCTGTTCTGCCAACTTACCTTTGGTCACATACAAGTAAAAGAAGTCACAGTAGAATATGGTTTGGACTACTCCAGACACCACTGCAATTTGGTCATAGAAATTCTCAGTCTGGTACCGCCTGATCCAGTTAGCCAGGTAGAGAGCCCGGTACAGACCCAGAAAGAACAGGTAGTGGGTGGTGATGGTCTCAGCCTCTCCAGTCTTGCTGATCATGAATAGCTGGGGCAGGATGGCCACTGATTCCAAGTAGATAGAGAAAGTCCAGAGGATCTGGGACAAAGAGAAGGCAGTCAGAGGAGGCCCATGTCCTTGAGAGGATGTAATTACTAAGCAGTTTACTGGAGAAAATGCAGTTTAGAAAAAAAAAAGTCACATTCCCAACAAACATTTTAATAATCAGTATATTCTTAGATCTCTTTCTAGGTAAATGCAAGGTTTCATTTTTTTCATTTTTAAAAGATTATACAGTACATGCTGCTTTTTTTCACAACATAGCATGTACATTTCTATGGAAAATAATTTTTAATATTTTTTTGAGACAGAGTCTCACTCTGTCACCCAGGCTGGAGTGCAGCCTCGATCTGCTGGGCTCAGTCAGGCAATCCTTCTGCCTCAGGCTTCCAAGTAGCTGGAACTGCATGTGTGTGCCACCATGCCCGGCTGATTATCTGTTTTACTGCAAAGACGAGGTCTTGCCATGTTGCCAGGTTTGTCTCAAACCCCTGGGCTCAGGCAATCCTTCTGCCTCAGCCTTCCAAGTAGCTGGAACTACATGTGCGCATCACCATGCCCAGCTGATTTTTTGTTTTACTGTAGAGACGAGGTCTCGCCAAGTTGCCAGGCTTGTCTCAAACCCCTGGGTTCAGACAGTCCTCTTATCTCAGCCTCCCAAAGTGCTGGGACTACAGGCATAAGCCGCCGGGCCTGGTGAAAATAATTTTTAAATGTGGTTTTATCGTATAAAACCCACTGTACCAGCCTGGGCAACATAGCAAGACCTCATGTCTACAAAAATAAAAAATTCAGCCAGGCATGGTAGTATGTGCCTATAGTACCAGTTACTCAGGAAGCTGAGGTGGAAGGACTGCCTGAGCCCAGTTGAGCCTAAGGTGAGCTGTGATCATGCCACTGCACTCCAACCTGGACGACAGAGCAAGACCTTGTCCAACACACACACAACACTGTAATTGAAACTACAGTTTCTCAAAATACAGTCAATTCATAGATACTAGCATCAGAATCTTCTGAGATGCTCGTTGCCCACATATTCATGGGCTCAGACCTACCGAGTTAAAATCTCTGGGCCGGGCCAGGCGTGGTGGCTCACACGTATAATCCCAGCATTTTGGGAGGCCGGGTAAGAGGACTGCCTGAGTACACGGGTTCGAGACCAGCCTGGGAAACTTGGTGAGACCTCATCTCTACAATAAATCAAAAAATTAGCCAGGCGTGGTGGTGCGTGCCTATAGTTCCAGCTACCTGGAAGGCTGAGGCGGAAGGATCACCTGAGCCCAGCAGATCAAGCTGCAGTAGTCGCTGAGTGTGCCACTGCATTCAAGCCTGGGCGACAGAGTGAGACTCCAATTCAAAAATAAATAAGCATTAAAATAAATAAAATCTCTGGGCCTGAGCCGGGTACAGTGGCTCACACCTGTAATCTCAGCACTTGGGAGGCAGAGGCAAGAGGATTGCCTGAGCTCAGGGGTTGGACACCAGCCTGGGCAACTTGGCAAGAACTTGTCTCTACAATAAATAAAAAAATCAGCCAGGTGGGGTGGCTCATGCAGAAGAACTGCCTGAGCCCAGCAGGTCAAGGCTGCAGTGACCATGAGCAGCATGCCACTGTACTCCAGCCTGGGTGACAGAGTGAGATTCTGACTCAAAAATAAATAATAAATCAAATCTCTGGGCCTGACTGCTCTGAGGATCTGCTGGTCAGCTGTTGGACAGAAAGTCTCACCAGCCAGAAGTGGGACCATGATGCCTTCTTGGTATGATACCTTCCTGGTTTATGAACATCATGACTACTTAGATGTGCCTATTTCCTTTTTTTTTTTTTTTTTTG
>NW_007256154.1:906-3300 GCF_000164805.1 Carlito syrichta | reverse complement strand
TCAGTACCAGACCCTGCCAGTGTTGGTTTGTTTTTGCAGCAAATCTAAATGATCAGCTATCACTTCTGTGAAAGTTTAACATTCAGATTGGACAATTCCTCTCACACCCAACTCCATAAGAGTGGAGAAGGCAGGGGAAAAAACACTCAGGACACGCAACATTGTTCTAGGAATGCAGTTCTCTGCAAGTCCAGCTGCCGACACTGGCGGTCGTCACCTAAAAACACTTTTGTTTTTTTTGAGTTGGAGTCTCACTCTGTCGCCCAGACTGGAGTGCAGAGGTCGCTTCCGGCCACCGCAGCCTCAACCTGGGCTCCGGCGATCCTTCTGCCTCAGCCTTCCAAGTAGCTGGAACTACAGGTGCGTGCTGCCACACCCGGCTAATTTTTTATTTTTATTGTAGAGATGAGGTCTCGCCAAGTTGCCCAGGCAGGTCTCGAACCCGCGGGCTCAGGGAATCCACTCACCTCTGCCTCCCAAAGCACAGGATTACAGGCTGAGCCACTGAGCCTGGCTGATGTGCCCATTTTCAAGTGGAGCATTGCAAATACCTTGTCATTTTCTTCTAAATTTACAGCTGAACAATAAATGACTAATGCTCACTGTTGCAGCAGAAGGCAAGTCGAGGGCCTGGAGGGAAGGACAGTGGGGAGCAAGCTTGCTTCTGGGAATTAGTACCCAGCCCTGTCCCTTACCTCCAGTGGAGTAAAACTGTAGTTCTCAAGGAAGGAAAGGCCAATGACTGGGACCAGAAGAAACTCCAGGCGGAATGTGTCATTCTCACTGTCAAACGTTTTCCGAAATTTCCCATAGATCATGTACACTGTGACATAGGCACAGAGGAGAAAAACCACCTAAACATGAGGAGAGACATGAGAATCTATTAAGTCATTTCCCAGTCTGTTTGCTAGGCTTCAATGCCTGCCAAACCTAATGGCCAGAGCTCTGCTGTAAGGTCACATCAAGAGGTGAAATGTGTTCGCAATTTCTCTTAGGTCCAGTGGCCTAAAATCTGAAGTTAATGACTCTTTTGTTAAGTAACTCTGTGCTTCTCACTGGAACTGATAGAGTGGCCATGTTTTACAACTAAGAATTCTTTCTTTCTGGTTTTTTTTTTTGTGTGTTGGAGTCTCACTCTGTCCCCCAGACTGGAGTGCGGTGGACGCTCCCGGCCACCGCAGCCTCGACCTGCTGGGCTCCAGCGATCCTTCCACCTCAGTCTTCCAAGTAGCTGGAACTACAGGTGCACGCTACCACGCCTGGCTCATTTTGATTTATTGTAGAGATGAGGTCTCGCCAAGTTGCCCAGGCGGGTCTCAAACCAGTGGGCTCAGGCAATCCTCTCACCTCGGCCTCCTAAAGTGCTGTGATTACAGGTATGAACCACTACACCTGGCCCTTACCTTATAATAATCACTCTTATGTTAAGTCTCTGATATAAGTATCCAAGCCCAGTTACATCCCACTTTACTGGCTCCGAAGCCTGGGATCCTTCCATAAAAATATGTTGCCGTGAAGAGCCAGGTTAGTTTGTTAGAAGTTAAGAAAATGCCTCACCCCAACATAACCTACCAGTCTATGGCCCAGGGCCTAGGACATCAGAGAGGAAACAGTGAATGAATCAAAGTGGTGATCACTTCTCCATTTCACAAATGTGGAGTCTGGATTCCTAGACTTTATTCCGCTGTGCCAAGGGCTGGGTCTGCCATCTCTGCCAGGAATGCCCAAGGCAGATCTTTGGGTGGAGAGATGCTCCATTTCTCCTTCTATAAAACAGAGTCAGGCCAGGCACAGTGGCTCATGCTTGTAATCCCAGCACTTTGGGAGGCCGAGGTGAGAGGACTGCCTGAGCCCACAGTTTCAAGACCAGTCTGGACAACTTAGCGAGACCTCATCTCTACAATAAATGAAAAAATTAGCTGGGTGTGGTGGCACGTGCCTATAGTTCCAGCTACTTGGAAGGCTGAGGCGGAAGGAACACCTGAACCCAGCAGGTTGAGACTGCGGTGGCCGTGAGCGGGCCACTGCACTCTAGCCTGGATGACAGAGTGAGATTCCAACTCCAAAATAAAAACAACAGTCATGCATCAAAGCAACAGCTTCTCATCACAAAATTTAATCCCAACTGCTCACCTGCACCACCTGCCCCACTCAGTCCTGTCAGCCTCTCTAGCAACAGCAGGCAGCCTCACTTGCTGTGCTCCCGCCCTGCTGGCCTTCTGTCTGTTCTTTGGATACACTGAGCTTGTTCCTGTCTTGAGGGTCTTTGCACCAGTTATTCTTTTTGCTTGGAATGCTCTTCCTCTGGTCTTCACATGGCTGGTTCCTTCTGTCATTCCAATCTTTTTTTTTTTTTTTTGAGTTGGAGTCTCACTCTGTCACCCAGACTGGAGT
>NW_007256154.1:0-402 GCF_000164805.1 Carlito syrichta | reverse complement strand
TTTTTTTTTTATTGTAGAGATGAGGTCTCATCAAGTTGCCCAGGTGGGTCTCGAACCCGCAGGCTTAGGCAATCCACTCACCTCGGCCTCCCCAAGTGAGAGATCACAGGCTGAGCCACCGAGCCCGGCTGTCATTCCAATCTTAACTTACCTGTCACGTCTTCAGAGAAGCCTTTCTTGACCACATTTCCTGAAGTAGCTCCCTAGTTGCTCTCCATTATGTAACCCTATTTTTAAAACCTTTTTTATTGAGGAAAACATCAATTGAAACAGGAATTTAGGCCTGGCACTGTGGTTCACATCTGTAATCCCAGCACTTTGGGAGACCGAGGCAGGAGGATTGCTTGAGCCCAGGAGTTTGAGACCAGCCTGGGCAACATAGCAATACCTCATCTCTACAAA
>NW_007256153.1:1080-3529 GCF_000164805.1 Carlito syrichta | reverse complement strand
CTTTCAAAATAGAAGGTTGTTTGTTTAGAATGCCTCCCATAATTTACTGGAAGTAATAGCGTGCTGTGTGTTATTTAGATATATTTTAGACTCAGATTTAGGCAACAAGAATGATCTTGAACTTTCTAAGATGAAGGTTTTTGAATAAATACCCCTAACCAGTTTATGGAACAGACTTGAGGGGGAAAAGGGAAGAGATAGCAGAAAAGCTGAAATAAATAGTTGAGAGGAAGGCCCCAAAGAATAGTAGCCTAGCTTTGTACTTCATTTAAAAATATGTTGAGACAGGAACAAGATGACAATGGCATAGGTGGACTTGTGAGATTCTCCAAATGTGAGTTCCCAAAAAGACTCTTACTTTTCTTCCACCATCCCCCAGCCCACCACCAGCCACGCTGGTCCGAGGCCCAGGGACCTTCGGTCTACACAGGTTCAGATATTGCGGCCCCCTGTTGCTGCTGTTCCACTGTGTGCGTAGGAGTCTCAGGTCCCAGCTCCCTCCCTGGCTACATCGTCTCCAGCCCTGCACCCAGCACCAAGCCGCTGGTCACTCAGGGAGGCTCTGGGCACCCACCCCTCAGAGACACCAGTCCCATTCCTGGCTAAAGTACCCTGTGGGGGGCCCAGGGTCACTCTCGCCACTCACTGCCTGCCCTTTGGAGCTTTGGAGCTCTGGAGCTCCAGGCCCAAGCTGGATGAGGCACTGAGCGCGAGACCCCAAGCTGGGGGACCCAGACAAGCGGACAGAAATGGATCTGCAAAAACTGCCTCAACCATTCTCCAGGCAGAGAATTCCATTGCCCTGCCCACCTATCAACAAACCCTACCTCAGTTCCTAAGGCAATAGTGTGAAACAGGAGACAAAGCCCCACACCTAGGCTGCAACGAAAAACAAAGGGGAGAGGCCAGAATCGGAGATCAGAGCTGAAGTGACTTTCGTCTGATTGCTTATTTTGACTTATGATTTCATCATTTTGACTGTTTGTTTTGATCACATTTTTTGTTTGCTTTCTGACATACACTGTTTCTTGATTTTATTGGTCTGTCTCTGTGTAGCTAACAGTACTCTTTAGGGAATCTTTCTTATGTGTCTTTTTTCACTTCTTTCCAGCCTTGTGTCTCTTTCTCACCTGATAGTGGGTATGTATGTCTGTTTTCCCTCTTGCTCTTCTCTCCTTCTAGTTACCTATTGACTTCCCCTTCCTCCATTATTTTCCTCTTTTATACCCCCTTTTTAATCTAGAGACCAAGACTACATACTGCTGCATGGACAGATTGTAAGGCAGAGGGAAACAGGTTCCAGTGTGCTCATACACCTGTTCGTGGATGCTAGAATCAGAATATGCATTCTGAACCACAGCTTCCCTCTCAATTAAACCTCAAAACTGCAAAAAGTGCAGATTGCAGCCTATGCTCCAAAGCCAGAAGACCCCCATAAGGAAGAACAGGATATTGCAGAAGAGAAATAAAAGCAACCCCTCCTTCCCTCAAAAACAGAATTAAAGAAGGGGAGGGAAAGGGGGAGAGAGAAAAATCTATACAAATGAAGAAAAACCAAAAGAAGAGTATGGGTCTCTCCCAGACCCCTGGGAGGGCAGACACTGAGAAAACTGACTTCAGAATGCAAACAATGAAGAGCCTCCAGAATGAAGGGTCTCAAACTAGAAACCTAGATATCAAGAGATTAGTGGAGAGATTAAAAAGAATTGAGGAGACACAAGAAGAAACTAGGAAGGAGCTGATATCTGAGAGAACAGTAATAAAGAATACTGTGAATGAAATAAATAACAAACTGATAAGAATGGAAAGCAGAATTACCCAAGCAGAAGAAAGAATCTCAGAGCTTGAGGACCAAAATATAGAACTAACCCAAACTCTTAAAAACACAGAAAATAAACTCGAAAAGACAGAACAAAACCTTTAAGAGATGAGTGGTTACTTCAAGAGACCGAACCTAAGAGTTCTTGAGGCAGAAAGAGAGACAGAGACTACATTGGAACAAACTTTCCATGAGATCATTCAAGAAAACTTCCCTTATCTAATCAGTGTTGCAAAAATTCAAACACAAGAGATTCAGAGAACCCCTGCAAGACAACAAATGAGAAGACCAACTCCTAGACACATAATAATTCACCTAAACAAAGTAGGCATAAAAGAAAAAATCCTAAAGGCAGCAAGAGAAAAAGACCAGATCACCTACCATGGAAGACCAATCAGAATAGCAGCAGATTTATCTACAGAAACCCTGCAGGCTAGGAGAGCTTGGAGCCTTATCTTCAAAGTCCTAAAAGACAAACAATTTAAACCAAGAATAATTTACCCGGCCAAGCTAAGCTTCATCAGTGAGGGAGAATTAAAATCTTTCCCATATATCCAATCCCTAAGAACTTATGCTGCCACCAAACCACCTCTACATGAAACACTTAAGAAAGTACTAAACACAGAAGTT
>NW_007256153.1:0-384 GCF_000164805.1 Carlito syrichta | reverse complement strand
GGAAGACTAAAGAAAGATATTGACTCTAACACCATCATAACTGGGGACTTTAATACCCCACTCACAATCCTAGACAGATCATCAGAACAAAAAATCAACAAGGAGATCCGGAACCTCAATGGGACTCTGGACCAAATGGACTTAATTGATACACAGAAAACTCCATCCAAAGCCCACAGAATACGCATTCTACTCATCACCACATGGAACGTATTCTAAGATCGACTACATAATTGGAAATAAATCAAGCATAAGCAAATTTAAAAGGATCGAAATTCTACCATGCACCTTCTCAGACCACAGTGTGATAAAAATAAACATTGACACCAACAAGGTCCCCCCAAAACACACAAAGACATGGACACTAAACAGCATGATGCTAAA
>NW_007256152.1:8327-10052 GCF_000164805.1 Carlito syrichta | reverse complement strand
TACCTCCTGTAAAGCACTGAGCACAGAGCCAAGTTCAAGGCCAGCAGCAGCACGTTAGCTCATGCTATACCTTGTCTTCATGACCTGTCATTTAGATTATCTTAATTTAAACAAAATCCCTCTTGTACTACTGATTTTCTTTCCTGCCTTTATGTGTGCTTGTTTTTTTAACCACATGAGCACTAGCTTGCCATATGTGTCCTATTTTTTAAATGCATTTATAAACATGATGATTTCGTGCTTGGCCTAAGAGAGTTGCTTATGTCTATACAATATACTCACCTTATGAAATGTACAGGATTGAAATGGTCAAAGTTTAAACTAACTTTTTTTATCTTTTCCTTTCTAAAGTGATGTTCCTCCATCTTATGTTCAAACTAAATTTTATAAGCTGAAAGCTACCTGTGTTCCCTTTTGGCAGAAAAAGACTTTTCCAGGTCAGTATTCTTAATATTATATAGTTAAGCACACAATCCAGGCAAGGTGGCTTATACCTGTAATCCCAGCACTTTGGGAGACCATGACGAGTGGATCACTTG
This sequence comes from Carlito syrichta, assembly GCF_000164805.1. Taxonomy (NCBI): domain Eukaryota; kingdom Metazoa; phylum Chordata; class Mammalia; order Primates; family Tarsiidae; genus Carlito; species Carlito syrichta. The sequence goes on along the minus strand of NW_007256152.1, from coordinate 9,513 downwards.
AGGCTAGAGGTTTGAGACCAGCATGGGCAAAATGGCAAGACCTTGTCTGTACAAAATAAAAATTAAAAACTAGCCAGGCGTAGTGGCACATACCTGTAGTCCCAGCTACTCAGGAGGCTGAGGCAGGAGGATCACTTGAGCTCAGAAGGTTGAGGCTGCAGCGAGCTGTGATCATGCCACTGCACTCCAGCCTGAATGAAATCTGCCTCACAAAAAACAAACAAAAAAAGACACAGCATTTGGTGCCACTTGCTGGTAGTGTGAGTCACCTGGGCAAGTGACTTAACTTCTTGGAGCCTCAGCTTTCGTTGGTAAAATGGTGAAAATTGATAAATTATCACCCTGACACGACCTTCAGAAGTGCTCGATGAAATAAAGTACAAAATGCCATCACCACTGTAATAACTGAGTGCTGCTGGAATTACTGTCACATATGTTCACACACACGCTAACACACACATGCCTGTGTGCAAACCACATACATGCACTCATGTGACATGTGTACTCACATGTATGCACACATTGTTCCAGAAAGAATAGAAGGTACCCAGTTTTTTCTTTGTAACCATTTGTGGGTGGTTTAGATATATAAGTCCCAAACTCAAATCATCAGAGCCATATGGGGAGCTTGTTAAAAGTACAGATTCCAGCCAAGCATGGTGGCTCATGCCTGTAATCTCAGCACTTTGGGAGGCCAAGGTGGGAGGATTGCTGGAGCCCAGGCATTCAAGAACAGTCTGGGCAACATCATTTCTATAAAAAAATCAAAAAATTTTCTGGGAGTGGTGGTGCGTGCCTGTAGTCTCAGCCCACCAGGAGGCTGAGGTTGGAGGATCACTTGAGCCCTGGTGAGCCTTGAATGTGCCCTGCACTCCAGCCTGATCAACAGAGTGAGAGTGAGACCCTGACTCAAAAAAAAAAAAAAATTACAGATTCCTGGGCCCCATCCCAAAACTACTGAATCCTAATCTCCAGACCACGTCCAGAGACTGCATTTTCTGTTTTTGTTTTTTGGGGTTTTTTTTGAGTCGGAGTCTCACTCTGTCGCCCAGACGAGTGCAGTGGCCGCTCCCAGCCACCGCAGCCTGGACTGCTGGGCTCTGGAGATCCTTCCGCCTCAGCCTTCCGAGTAGCCAGAATTACAGGTGTGCACCACCACGCCCGGCTGATTTTTTTTTTTTTATTT
>NW_007256152.1:1547-6972 GCF_000164805.1 Carlito syrichta | reverse complement strand
CCTCCCAAGGGACGGGATTACAGGCTGAGCCACCGAGCCCGGCTTCAAGGATAATTTTAATAGTGGACTATTCCATCAGTCAAGAAAGCAAAACCACTCTGGATATTTCAAACATAAAAGAACGTACTATAAATTCTGTGTTCCTTTGGGAGCCAATTTGGTAAGATATGTCAGACCCTGAAGTGTGGGCATATTCTGTGACCAAGCAATTTTCCTTCTTAGGAATTTATCCTAAAAAAATGACTGCCCGTCGGGCTCGGTGGCTCAGCCTATAATTCCACCTGGGCAACTGGGCGAGACCTCATCTCAACAACAATTCAAAAAATCGGCTGGGTGTGGTAGCACGCACCTATAGTTCCAGCTACTTTTGCAAGGCTGATGCGGAAGGATCACTGGAGCCCAGCAGGTTGAAGCTGCACACCAGTCTGGGCAACAGAGTGAGACTTCAACAACAACAACAACAAAAAAAAATGACTGCCAGGCCAGGCACAATGCCTCAAGCTTATAATCCCAGCACTTTTGGAGGCAGAGGCTAAAGGATTGCCTGAGCTCAGGGATTTGAGACCAGCCTGAGCAATGTGGTAAGACCTTGTCTCTACAATAAATCAAAAAATTAGCTGGGCGTGGTGGCACATGCCTGTGGTTACAACTACTTAGACGGCTGAGGTGGAAGGATCACCTGAGCCCAGTAGGTTGAGGCCGTGGTGGCTGTGAGCATGCCATTGCACTCCAGACTGGGCTACAGAGTGAGACTCCAACTCAAAAAAAAAAAAAAAAAAAAAAAGGAAAAGAAATGACTGCCAGGCATGATGGCTCACGCCTGTAATTTCAGCACTTAGGGAAGCCAAGGTGAGAGGACTGCCTGAGCCCAGAAGGTCGAGACCAGCCTGGCAACATGGTAAGACCTTGTCTTTACAATAAGTCAAAAAATTAGCTAGGTGTAGTGGCGCACACCTGTTAGACCCAGCTACTCAGGAAACTGAGATGGGAGGATCACCTGAGCCCAGGAGTTAAAGACCATGGTTAACTGTGATCATGCCACTGGACTCCAGCCTGGGTAACAGAGTGAGACTCTTACCCCCAAAAAAGAGGAAGTACATAAAAAGAGGAAGTGCATAAAATGCCATGTTTATGATACAGGAATAAAAAAACGGAAAACAAATATTCCTTATTGGAAACATGCTAAGTGATGGTATGTTCCTAGAATGAAATATTAGACAGTTATTAAAAATTACAGCCCATGGGTTCAAGACCTGCCTGGGCAACTTGGTGAGACCTCACCTCTTCAATAAATCAAAAAATTACCCAGTTGTGGTAGCGCGTGCCTGTACTTCCAGCTACTTGGAAGGCTGAGGCGGAAGGATCGCCGGAGCCCAGCAGGTAGAGGCTGCGGTGGCTGGAAGCGGCCACTGCCCTCCAGTCTGGGCGACAGAGTGAGACTCCTATTCAAAAAAAAAAAATTGTAATGATAGGCCGGGCACAGTGGCTCATGCCTATAATCACAGCACTTTGGGAGGCAGAGGCAAGAGTATTACTGGAGTCCACGGGTTTGAGACTAGCCTGGGCAATTTGGAAGACCTCATCTCTACAATAAATCAAAAAATTAGCTGGGCATGGTAGCATGAATTGGTAGTTCCAGCTACTTGGAAGGCTGAGATGAGGATCGCCTGAGCCCAGCAGGGGGAGGCTGCAGTGGCCACAAGCATACCACTGCCATCCAGCCTGGGTGACAGAGTGAGACTCCAGCTCAAAAAAAACCAAAATAATACTGATAGATTTGAATGACATGAAAAAAATGTTAACAATATGATCAACTGAAGTGTTTCAAAAGAATATATATTTTCTCAATTTTGTAAAAGTAAAGGAAATTGATTATGTATATGGATTCATTAAAATGTATGGTTGGAAAGAAACCCAAATATCAACTGGTTCTCTCTGGGCAGTGAGTTGTGAGTTCATGGGCCAGAACTCTCGATGGCAAGTGCCAGAAAATCAAACTCAGACCTGAGAACTCAAGAACCAAGGGCCCAGAGTTGCTCCTGTTTTTAAGCAAGCATCAGTCCATCGGCCAAGCTGCTTGACGTCACCAGAGATGTGGCTTCTGGTAGATCTTCTGCTCCCTCTGCAGAGTCTACTGACCCTCTGTCCACAAAAGGCCCCTGGCCTCTGGGGAATACCTTCACATAGCCACATTTCAGCAGTTGTGTCCCCCACGCAGGAGAAGAAAGAGGGTCTCTTTGAGTAGTTCCTGCTCCCCTTTTAGGTTTTGGGAGCTCATGCCCAACTCTGAACCATTACTGGAGCTGGGATTTAGCGCAACCTGCTGTGAATGGCTGCAAGGGAAAATACTTCAGTGGAAAACCAGGGTCCCATTTGCAGAAGAAGGGGTGAATGGACTCGTAAGAAGCAGCCCACAAATGTGCATGACTCTGGGTAATTAATTACCTGTGCTACACATTTTACCCAGTTGCTAAGCACAGAGGCTCACACCTGTAATCCCAGCACTTTTCGAGGCCAAAGTGGGAGGATTGCCTGAGCCCAGAAGTTCAAGACCAGCAGATGTAGCACAGCAAGGCCTCACCTGTACAGAAAAAAAAAATAGCTGGGTGTGGTTGTTGTGCACCTATAGTTCCAGCTACTCAGGAGACTGAGGCAGAGGATCACCTGAGCCCAGGAGGTTGAGGCTGCGGTGAACTGTGATCATGCCACTGCATTGTAGCCTGGGTGACAGAGTGAGACCCTAACTCAATAAAAACCAGTAAAATAAAATGTTCCCAGTAAACTTGCATGCTTGGTGAAAATTTTATTTTTATAACTTTCTCATCCATCTCGTTCTTGCCTCTCCCCTCCAAAAAAGGAAGCAATTATGATCATTCCTTTGCCAACCACCCTTTCTACATACAAGATTCCAGGAGTTTGGAAGAAAAAGCAGTCAGTGTAGACAGAGTTCAAGTGCAGGTTTAGGTGCAGAGTCGGATGTAAGGACAAACTGGGTTTGTCTCAGGATGTGTAGACCTTGAGATGCTGAGGGGCGCTTGGGAGCAGATGCCCAGTCTGGGTACAAAAAGAATAGAGAGGCAAGACAAAGGAGCCAGGCTGGAGACACAGAGTCAGCTCCATGCAGGTAAGAGTCAATTCAATGATGGCAACCCCAACTTAGGATAAGAAGGGGACAGAGGAGAAAACCTCAAGCAACACTGTACTTGGCTGTCAGTGGAGGAGGAAGAATGAAGTCAGAAAGTGAACAAAATCATCTGGGTGTGGTGCCATGCACCTGTAGTCCCGCTACTTGGAAGCTGAGGCGGGAGGATCACAGCCCAGGAAGTCAAGGCTGTGGTAGCTGTGATTGCATCACTACACTCCAGCCAGGGCGACAGAGTGAGACCCCAATTCAAAGACGGAAAGAAATACTTGGCTGGCCGGCTGAAGCAGTTTGCTTACCAGCCCACCTGCCTGTGTTGTAGCCAGAGCGTGAGAAGTAGAGTCACCAGCACATGAAGAGTCTATCTTGAGTCCTTTATTAGCCAGCGATGGAGAGGGGGCTCATGCCAGAAAGAGCTCTCAACCCCAAATAAAGCAGGGACAGGATTTACAAAGGGAAAAACCACAAATGGGCTACATAGCATGGGGTGCAAACATAAGGAACAAAAGTAAGAGGAGAGCAAAATATGCAAATGTATACAATTAAATGTAGAACTTGTGGTTGGGGAGTTTCCATTGTTTAGGAAAACAAGGGTGAGTTAGGGAAAGGTTACAACCTATGATTACAGGAAGGTTATGTAGGGGGTCATCTCTGGGTTAAAACATGGAGGATCTGTTACAAAATGGAATTATATTTAATTGAACAGTTGTAGGCCATTCGTTTTCAGACGGGCATTTCCCCTGGTGCCCCGTAGCTAGTCACAGAGTCTTGGAATGGCCCCCTGAGCTCCTGAGAGCATCTGGCCGACCCCACGTGCTGGAGGTTGGAGGGGAGATTGGAGCTGAGGACCAGAAGTCCTGCTCTGGGATCTTAGCCCTCTGCCAGAGGAAGCTTCTGCCAGCCCCACCTTCCCCCGAACAGCAGAGAGGGACTTAGAAAAGCTGGAGAATGCACTCCAAAGAGGGTCTCCGAAGGGCTTGCCCAGGTCTAAGGGCAGGACTGAGTATACAGGCGTCCCTAGAAGGTTTAACCCAGGGAGGGGAAGGCAAGGCTTTCAGAACACCCTGTGCTCACCCTGGTATAATTTTCAACACAATGGAAATTACTAGTTTGAGGCCTGCCCCTCCCTTCAATGGGAGATCTGCTGACTGATAGTAATTGCCCTAGCTCATGATTTACTCAGTGCTTGTTGAATATATGATGGGATTTGGGGCGGGGTTTTTCTGTTTGTTTTTGTTATTGTCCTTTTTTTTTTTGAGTCGTGGTCACTACACCGAGTAGAAGAAGCCTGACACAGAGGTCACATATGTGTGCTTCTATTTATATGAAATGTCCGGATTAGGTATATTTAGAGACACAGAAAGCAGATTGGTGGTTGCCAGGGATTAAGGGGAGAGGGAGTAGGGAACAATTGTTTAATGGGCATGGGGTTTCATTTTAGAGCAAAGAAAACGTTTTGGAACTATATAGAGTGATGACATAGCGTTGTCAATATCGTAACTACCACAGAATTGTTCACTTTAAAATGGTTAGAGTCGGCACAGTGGCTTATGCTTGTATCCCAGCACTTTGTGAGGCCAAGGCAGAAGAATTCCTTGTGCCCAGGAATTTGAGACTATCCTGGACACCACAGTAAGATCTCATTTCTACAAAAAAAAATTGAAAATTAGTTGGGCTTGGTGGTGTACACCTCTAGTCCCAGCTACTCAGAAGGCAAGCAGAAGGATCGCCTGAGTCCAGGAGGTCGAGGCTGCAGTAAGCTGTGATCCTGCCACTGCACTCCAGCCTTGGTGACAGAGTGAGACCCTGACTCTAAAATAAATAAAATGGTTAGTGTGATGTAATGTGAATTTCACTTCAATAAAAAGAAAAGGAAAGAAGGAAGGAAAGAAAGAAAGAGCCACAAAAAAAATTTAAGAAAAAAATAAAACCCATCGGTGCAATCCACCACACCAGTAAAGAATAATTACATGCGAGGCCAACAAATTTTATTTGATAAATTTCAGATCCACTCTCAACAGGAATGGACACGAACTTCCTTAACCTAATAAAGGGTATCTACAAAAACCTACAACCAATGTTATTTTTAAAAGTGAAACACTGAAAAATTTCCCTTTGAGGTTAAAAAGAGAATGATTGTACTCAGGTGGGAGGAACGCTTGAGCCCAAGAGTTCAAGGCCAGCCGGGTCAACATAGCAAGACCTCATCTTAAAAATAAAAGAAGTCGGGCTTGGTGGCTCAGCCTGTAAACCCGCGCCTTTGGGAGGCTGAGGTGAGTGGAT
>NW_007256152.1:0-598 GCF_000164805.1 Carlito syrichta | reverse complement strand
TGCCCAGGCGGGTATCGAACCCGCGGGCTCAGGCAATCCGCTCACCTCAGCCTCCCAAAGGCGCGGGATGACAGGCTGAGCCACCGCGCCCGCCCTAGTTTATTTTCTATAGAGACAGCGTCTTGCTGGTTTGCCCAGGCTGGTCTTGAACTGCTGGACTCAGGCGCCTCGGCCTCCCAACGCGCTGGGATCAGGGGTGTGAGCCACCACGGACGGCCTGCGTGCCTTTCTTTTCTGGGATATGAAGTTTGTATGTTCCCCCGAAATTACGCTTGGTAATTCACATTCTATTTTGTGCCTTTAAAGGAAGCCAAAGGGGAAAAAGCGTTCCTCGGGGCTCCGGCGCCCACCCGCCGAAGCGCCGGAGGCGCTGAAAAAACACGGGACGGAAACCGCGGGAGGGGGAGGCGCAGGCCCCGCCCCACGTGGTCGCCTACGGGGGCCGCCCAGACCCGCCCCGGCGAGTTCAAGGCTCAGCGGCCAACTTTCCGCGTCCCACTTTCCGCTGTCGGGCGCCTCGGATTGGCCGGGCCAGCGTCCCGGAAGTGACGCCGGGCCCGCGTGGGGGCTCGCGGCCCGCCCGTCCGCGCGCCCAAAC
>NW_007256151.1:2166-4439 GCF_000164805.1 Carlito syrichta | reverse complement strand
CTATCCTGCTAGCCAGCCAACTACCTCCTCAGCTAGTTAAATCAGCTAGCTAGCCATCTATCTAGTTAAGTCAGCTAGGTAGTCAGCTGGCTAGTCATCTAGCTAGTTAAGTCAGATAGCCAGCTAACTAGCCAATTAGCTAGCTAGTTAAGTCAGCTGGCTAAACAGCTAGATAGCTTGTTTACTAGCTAGTTATGTCAGCTAGATAGCCAGCTAGCTAGTCAGCTAGCTAGTTAAGTCAGCTAGCATATCAACTAGTTACCTAGCTATCTAGTCGGCTAGCAAATCAGCTAGCTGCTCAGCTAATTACTGGACTTGCTCGCTTTCCATCAGGTAAGCTAGCTAGTTGGCTCCCTAGCCTGCCTACCGGTCAGAAAATTAGTTGGCTCACTCACCAGCCAACATGTCAATTATCTTGTCGACTAGCTCTCAAGTCAACAGGATGGCTAACTAGTCACCATGCTCACCAGCCAACTAGTTATGTCAGTTCACCAGTGGGCTCACTTGCCTACTGAATAGTTAATGCAGATCACTCGTCAGCTCTATAGCCGTCCAATTAATTAAGTCAGCTCACTGGTCAGCTGTCTGGTTGACTTGTTATATCTTCTGACCAGTCGGCTCACTCGCCAGCCCACTAAATTTGGCTGACCCGTTAGCTCACTCACTGGCCATCTGGTTAGTTAAGTCAGCTAACCAGTCGGCTCACTCGCAGGCTGACTAGATAAGTCAAATCACCTGTTGGCTCACTCGCTGGCCGACTAGTTAAGTTAGCTAACTGGTCTTCTGACTAGCCAGCCAACTAAATAAGTCAGCTAACCAATCGGCCAACTAGTCGGCCAACTTGTAAGCAGGCAACTTAGCTCAGCTAGCTACTCAGCCGACAAGTTAGGTCAACTAAATTGTCAGCCAACTATTCGGCACACTCGTTTGGCCAACAAACAAGCAGGCAACAAGTTAACCTTGCTAACTAGTGGGCCAACTCGTTAGCCAGCTAGTTAACACAGATAACTAGTTGAGCAACTAGTTGGCAGACATATTAAGCCAGCTAACAAGTCGGCCGAGTGGTCAGCCAATGTGTTAAACCAGCTAAGTAGTCCGTGTACTCAGCAAATATTAAATCACCTTGCTAACTCGTTAACCAACTAGTTAAGACAAGTAGTTAACTAGTTTACCAAACAGTTAAAACAGATAACTCCTGAACCAATTCGTTAATTCAGCTAGCTATCTCGTTATCCAACTACTTAAGTCAGCTACCTAAGTCAGCTAGCTAACTACCTACCTAGTTAAGTCAGCTAGCTCACTAAATTGCTAACTATTTAAGTCAGCTATTTGTCTTCTACCTAACTAGTTACCCATTTATTAAATCAGCTAGTTACTCAACTAGTTAAATAGTTAGCTAACTATATAATTTAGGTAGTTAAGTCAGCTAGCTAACTAGTTAAGTCAGCCAGCTAAGTCAGCTAACTAAATAGTTAATTCAGCTAACTAAGTCAGCTAGTTAAGTAAGCTTTTTGAATTAGTCAGCTGGTTAGACAGCTAGCTAGCTAGTGAGTTAATGGGTTACAACAGCAGGTTGAGTCAGGTTGTTAGCTAGTTAACTAACAGGATAAATGAGCTGGTTGAGTCAGCTAGCTAGCTGCTTAGCAAACGGGTTGGCTCAGCTGCTTGAGTAGGCTATCTATCTAATTAGCTAACGAGTTAAGTCAGCTGGATGCGTCAGCTAGCTAGCAAGTTAGCTAACGAGTTAAGTCAGATGATTAAGTCACCTAGCTAGCACGTTAGGTAATGGGTAAACTAATTAGTTAGCTAGCTGGTTAAGTTAGCTAGCTAGCTAGGCAGCTAACTATTTAAGTCAGCTTGTTAGCTAGGTATCTAGCTAGTTAGCTAACAATTTAAGTCAGTGGATTCGCTAGGTAGCTAGCTAATTAGCTAACTATTTAAGTCAGCTGGCTATCTACATAGCTAGCTAGTTAAGTCAGCTAGTTAAGTCTACTGGATAGCCAGCAGGCTAGCTTGGTAGCATGCTAGTTGTCAGCTGGCTAGCTAGCTGGATAGCTGGTTAATTCAGCTAGATAAAAGAACTGGCTAGCCAACTTGCAAGGTAGTTGACTAGATAATTAAGTCAGTTAGATAGCTACCTGGCTAGCTAGTGATGTTAGCGAGGTAAGTCAGCTGGCTAGACAACTGGCTAGCTGTTTAAGACAGCTAGTTTAGTCAGCTGTCTAAACTAGCTGACTTAACTAGCTAGCAAGCTGACTTAATTAGATGACATA
>NW_007256151.1:0-688 GCF_000164805.1 Carlito syrichta | reverse complement strand
GCCAGCTGCCTTGCTGTGTTGCCAGCTTGTTAATTCAGATGACTAGCCAGCTGGCTAGCTGGTTAATTCACCTAGCTATGTCAGGTAACTAATCAGCTGGTTAGCTAGTTAGCTAGGTAGTTAAGTCAGCTGGCAAGCCAGTGGGATACGTAGGTAGCTAGCTATTATTGTCAGCTGGCTAGCCACCTGGCTAGCTAATCATGTCAGTTTGTTAAGTCAGCTGGCTAACCAGCTGACTATCTAATTATTTCAGCTAATTGAATCAGCTGGCTAGCCAGCTGGCTAGCTGGCTAAGTCAGCTAGTTAATTCAATTGTGAAGTCAACTGGCTAGCTAGGTAGCTCACTAGTTACATAAGCTGCCTAGCCAGCTGGATAGCTTGTCAAGACAGGCAATTAACTCAGCTGGCTTGCCACCTGGCTAGGAAAGTAGCTAGGTAATTAATCCGGCTGGCTAGCTAGTCAATTCAGCGAATTAAGTGAGCTGGCTAGCTGGTTGGCTAACTAGAAGGCTAGCTAGTTAAGCCAGCTGGCTAGTCAGGTGGCTATATAGTTAAGTCAGCTAACTAAGTCAGCTTGTTAGCCAGCAGGCTAGCTAGATGTCTGGCAAGTTATGCTGACTAGTTAGCAGGCTGGACAGTTAGGTGGCCCACTAGATACTAACTGACTGGTTAGCCGGCTAACAAGCAG
>NW_007256150.1:12945-25340 GCF_000164805.1 Carlito syrichta | reverse complement strand
CCCGCCGGCGCGCGGCAGGGCGCGGGCGCGCAGCCCGCCCGCGTGGCCTGGACTCTTTTTGTTCGGTTGCTTTGGATTTTACAAAAAGCCCAGAAACTTTCGAACAAAACCAAACACCCGGACGATCCTCTCCAGCGAGCGGCGAAGACGGCCGACAGGCTGCGTCTCCCGAGCCCCGGGAGAGAGGAGCGGAGATCCGGAACTCGCCAACTCACCGCGGGCATGCCGCCCGCCGCCTGCTCTCTGCCCCCATCCCCTCGACGACCCCCGCCCCTGCCCCCCGGGCTGTTCGGGGCCGGATCCCGGCAGCGGCCTCCCCAAAGCGACAGGTAACGCGGTGCGGGGTTAGGGCTTCCCCGGGAGAGAGGACGAAGCGAGGAGAGTGCCCCATCCCCTCTCCCCGCGTGGACTCCCGAACCTGCGGGTCCAGGGTGGGGGGCTGTCACTTTATTGGCTCCACGCCTCTTCTCTCCTATAAAGATGCGCCCCACCCCCCTTTCCCTTTCTCCGGGCTTGGTTTTTTACGGTTTTTATTTATTCGTGGAGCCTCTCGGCTCCCGGGGTCCCTCTAACTCCGCCCGCGCCCTTAATTTAAATCGCTGTATACTGTATTTATCGGGGCCCCGGAGGGGAGGTCGCGAGAGCCGCGTCTGTGTATAAAAGCAGGAAATAGCCAAAGCTTTAATCTAGCCTAATTTATTTTTCCCCTTATCTTTCCCTACTCTCCCCACCCCCCAAAAAAACAAAAACAAACAAAAAAAAACTAACAAAAAAAATTTTTCAACTGTTCATTTTTCGTTTCGTTTCATCCGAGCCCGGGCTTGGTTCCCGGCCACGCTGGCGGGGTCTGCGCTCCCACACACACCCGGATGGGATGGGGCTTCCGCCCCGCTGCAGACTGACCGCCACACCGCGGGCCCCTGCTCCCCACGGGGCCCTGTCCTCCTGGCCATACCAAACGAAACTTGGGAAAGTTGGAGATATTTTTTAACCAGCTGTAGAAATAAGCCGTTCCCTGAGAACCTTCTGTCTGACTCCCTGCCGCTTCCCTCTGCTCCTTTCCAGCCCTCTGGGATGCGGGGTGCCAGGGGAGGCCGGGAGAGAAATCCCCCGAGTTTGGGGTGAGGTGGGAACCATGTAAATATGTGAGATATGTACACACGGGCGGGGAGAAGAAACATTTTGTGCTTGGTTTTTATTTTTGGTTTTCCGGGTTGCCCTTCCTTCCCCATCCTAAAGGATTTTGTACACCGACTAATCCGAAAAAGATATTTTAATATGATTTCCGGCTTTCTGACCCATCTCTATTTATTTTCTGGATGTGTTTGGAGCTTCCCCCTTCTCCGTTTCTTCTTCTGTTTATTACTGTTTGAATTTAAATTTTGTTATTTTATTTTTATTATTTTTTGAAACAATGTTTCGGTGCATTCTCTTTGTATCTTTATTGCAAAAAAAAATAATGTAGACTGGGAAGTTCCCTTTATATTTATGTTATAGTAAATATTTTATTACTCACATAAACATGTACCCCAGGGCCGTGTCCTGTCCTCTTTACTGCTAGGGCTGGGTGGGTTTTCGGATGAAGTGTTGGGATACCCTGCTTCACCTCCCTGAAGTTCTGTTCTCACTAAGAGAGATCTTGGAGGAAGGTGACAAGGCAGACCTTCTGCCAGGAGGGTATCAGTACTTAGGCAACAGTTGGGCCTCTGCCTCAAATGTGTTAGTTTAGGGAAGACAAAGCTGCCTCTTGTCCCCCTCCCATAGACGGACTCTCCTATACCAGGCCCAGACCTGAGACAGTGAGCCATGGCCACCACGTGGAATTTGGGTCAGCCATTGCTCAGGCGCAACTCGATTATTCTTCTTGGCCAAGGAAGAAGCTCTCCTCAGCCTGGATCACCAGCCTAGACTCTCTGTAACCCGCCACCCAATACCCCGACCCCCAGCTTTTAGTTTACTTTGCACTTTATATCCAGAACACCTTTGCCGTTCTGGGTCCTGGGACACCTGGAAGCCTTGTCCAGCCCACCAGCCTACTCTAACTGGCTCTCTGCCTGCAAACAAATGGTGCGTAAGCCCCCTAGATCCCCTGGGACCCACTGGGCGTTCTCACAGCTTAGACATTTAGTGGTCATGCATGAGTCAACCTGGGGAGGTGGGGAGCCCCCGCCAGTTTGCTTGGGCAGAGCCAGTCCTATTTCTCTGCAAACAAACCACTTGCCCCAACTTCTCTTGGGGAGAAGTAGTGACACAAACAGCTGTGCCATGGGAAAGACCTGACATCTCCCCTCCAGGCCTAGGTACATGAGACCCTCTCCTCACTGCAGAGTGATGCAGTGTACCCATGGGAATGGGGGAGGAGAGCACAGACATTCTCAGATGCTCCCCTCTGGAGTGAGTCAGGATGGCTGGGTCAGATCTGGGTTCCAGGTGTAGGACCCAAGACCACCTGTATCCCAGTCAAGATCTCATCCTTTAAAACAACTGTTCTTTAAAATACTAATAAAAGAGCTCTTTCTGTTTCCTCCATAGATGCGATTTTTTTTCCCTTCTCAGGAGAAACCGCACGAGGTTTCCCTCACTCTTCGTGAAGCCAAAGCTTGAAGGCACAATCTCTTAGCTGAGGAAAAGGTTGTCCCTACTGAGGGGATATGTGGGGGTCCCTCCTGCCAGGGAAGCCACTCAGGTCCAAGCCTATGAGAGGCCTTGGCTCTAGCCGATGGCATCAAGGATGCGCAGAGAGATGTTCCTAGGTCCCTCAAGTTGGTGGTCCCTAATGGGACCGGGCCCTCAGGATAAGAGTTCCTGGTGACTTTCTGGGCTCTGCCCCTCAGTCTTGCGGGGAATTGTCTCTGCAAGTACAAAAGTTGCCTTGATTTCCAAAGGCTCAGCCTCTCACTCCCTGCTCCTTTTTTCTTTTCCTTCTAGTCCAGCCTGGTGAGTGGATAACCCTGTAATTGGCACCAGTGTCCCAGCCGTTCCCTACACCAGCAGGCCAGTCAGCATCCCTGTGCTTCCTAAAGAGGAGGCCAGGAACTTACTGACTCGCAGGGTGATGGCACGGCTGGGAGCCGCTGGCCACCCTGCCTCAGCCCCTCATTTCCTGCTCCACTAAGTAGAAAACTTCAAAGCCATCTCACACACCTTTCTACACCCTCCTCATTTGTCCATTCCTGGATATGTCCTGTCCTCAGGGCCCTGAAATGGAAGCAAATGGAGCTCAGAGCTCCCGCTGCCCGTGCGACCCAGAGCCTCAGCAGGTTGTGAGGTTGGAAAGGGCCACTGGGAAGATGAGGCCTTTCAGTGGCCTCTGCCTGCAGCTGACACCAATTGATTGATTGATTTCCTAATTGTCTGCTTAATCCTCTACAAGAGGGTGGGTTTATTATTTAAGCAAGTCAACTCAAAAACAGCAAAACAATGCAGCCTCCCAAGAACCAGCAGCAGCTGAGGAGTAGAACAAAAAAAATGAAAAAAGTGGGAAAAGGGATGGAAGAAAATCTTTTACTTTGCAAGGATTTGGCTTAATGAGATGCTAGCCTGGAACAGTTACTCAGTGATCAACCCCTAGGTCTCAGAAGGCCTCAGGGCTTCTTTCCTCACACAGGGGATGACAGTAGGGACTTCAGCACGTTTGACTTTATAAGGAGAAAACCATAGGGAGAGAAATATTTTTCCCTGGAGTCTTATTCCTTGGAAAGAATAGCATTTAAGAAAAGCATAGTCAAATGTGGGCTTGACCACTCTCCCTAGCCCCTGGGGATGTGTATCTACCTGCTTGTTCCTGAGAGCCTCAGCTTCCTTTCATTCAGAAGAGGCACATGTCCCTAGCATCGCCCACCAAAGAAATCCAAGTTTTCCTTAGCAAATTTGAAAATGTCTGATTCTATTTTTCTTTCATTCTCACTTGGACAAAATTATTTTCTATCATGTGGCCACAGATTCTGGAAATTAGAACTCTCTCTTCATGTGAACCTCTGCATGTTAGCATGAGAATTTGTTTGTTTGCCACTGTGTATGCAAATCCATAGCTGATCCCAGAGGTAGGAGGGGAAAAGAAAATGCATGCTACACTGCTAATGCTTTGAGTTGGAAGAAAATTTGCAGAGTGGAGGTTGGTCAATACCGGAAGGAAGGAAGGAAGGACAGAAGGGAAGTTGATATTGCGGTCACCTATGGTCAAGGCAAACCCAGATGATACCTTCCCCTGAGCCCCAAGGACATCTGTATTCTTCCCCACCTCCTGCCCTAGAAGGTTGCAGTAGCTTATATGTTGCATGGCTAAGTCCTGTTAAATCATCCCTTGACCCTAGAACTTCACTGAATGTCCACAGAACTAACTGAACGCGAATCATAGCTGCACACTTAGAGCTGTTTAGAACTTAGCCTCCCTTGGAGAGACTCTGGACCCCCAATAACACACGCTGGGCCAGGCTACCTCCCTCCCTGGGACTTGAGCCCCAGAAAGGAGACCCACCTAAGTAGGGGATGGAGTGAGAAGAGATTGGTTATCTGGCCCCGTTGCTCCCCTAAGCTTAGCCAAGGGGATCTACCCAGGGCCTCTTGCTTGGTGACTGAGGCCTGAGGTAGTTGAAGAAGCCATCAATTTTGTCCCGCCTGTCATGGAAGGCCCTGGAGTTCACATGGTGTTTGGCCAGCCATTCAGGGCTCCCTTTGCTGCCTCTGAGGCCTCCATGTGGGAGGACTGCCCTCTATTGGTCCCTGAGCTGGCACCTGGCAGCAGTCACCAGAGCCACCTTGAAGTTGAGCATAGAACCGCCCCCCCCAAAATCAGCTTCGAGTTGGCCACGTCAGGAGGGTTGTGAACTAAAACAGAGGCAACTTTAGCCTCCAAAAGAAGTAAGCTTGCCACACACACACACACACACACACACACACACACACACACACACACACATACACATACATGTGCGTGCACCTGCGACCCTTCCCACTCATCTTCCACCCCACCCATTCACACAGCCACTCTCAGAAACCCATTGTCATATGCCAGCTCCTCTGTCTCTCTCCCACTCATCCCCATCCCTCCTCCCCTCAGCCAGTTAAAACCCCAGTCCAGGCTCTCACCACCTTGCTCACTCACACGCATACTAACACACCTGTGGGCACACCCACACCACTGTTTGAGCTGTCCAAGATCAGCTTTCTGGTCTTTGGCACTGAGCTCTCAGGAGTCACTGGGTACCTGGAACATGGAATATTTGCTTAAGCACACACGCAACCATTCCTTGCAACATTTGACCGGGTCCCCTTCCCTCAGGATTTCCAAGCACTTGCCCCTCAAAGTGCTTTCCAAAAACATTTCTGTCCATCATTGTCCCAGCTTCTCCCAGATCTCCTCCTGCTCCTTTCAGATAATTAAAGTTAGGCTGTGTGTTTGTATGTATGTGTGATCTTATTTTTTAAACACACACCCCCACACATACATATGCGTGTATATATACAAACACACACAGCAATTAGATCTATCCACTCCTGCCGCCGTCCTTGTGCAGTAAAACCTCAGCTACACATATGCCCTCATATCACTACATGATGAACCCAGCATCACCTAGTCACAGGCTTCTGATGTCACACACACACACACATACACAAACACACACACACAGTGGCACTTTCACATGGTTACACCCACCCCTAGCTCTTTGGTCTTTCTTCAAGGGTGTGACCCATCTCCCACTACCCACCCTTTCCAAGGCATCTGAGTGGGCTCGCCTCAGATGACCTAAGTACCAGGAGGGCTTTGCTCCAATCCCTCCCCATCACATACGCGCACATACACACACACACACACACACACACACACACACACCAGTGGACATGTCTCCCGCTGAGCCTGACCAGGGTGGGTCTGGGTATTATTAGGCTGCAGAGACAGCACGGAGGCATATGGTCTCGTACACAAGAAATAATGTTCATGTTAAATCAGACCTCATGCATAATGCATGGTGCCTGATCTCACATTATTTTGGGTGTTCGTCAAAATCAGTGTTCTTTCTTGTGAGGGCTCCTGAAAAGAAGGAAAAAGACATTTGCTAATTACACCCACAGCCTGGACCCAGGTGCCCCAGGAGCCTCCCTCTGGCCCCACTTCACCCACCAGTGGTCCCCATCCCTCTGCCCCACTCTGTCTTCCCACATGGAAGGAGGGGCTGCCTCAGGTTTGTGGCAGGCGTAAGGCCCCGTGTTATTTTTATTTCTCTTCTCTCGGCTCTCTGTCCCCGGAGGGTTCTGGGGAATAGCAGTGGCTCTGTCGCTCTCACACCCAATTCATTTGCCGTTTTATGAACTCCCCGTTGATTCATCGCCTCCCTAAGTCAATGATTCACTCCTGATGGCTTTTCAGAAATCCTTCTTCAAAGGCTCCAGATTATTCAGCTCTGAGCAACAGCAAAAGCTGAAGCAGACCTGAACCCTGCGTTGCTACTGCTCCGGTGGCCTGGAATGGGATATTGTCCCCATCCTTAGGCTTTCCCTGGAGCTGGGCTGGCCTGGGGAGGAAGGAGAGCTTCCCCCACGCAGAAGCTGGTGAAGCTGACCCAAGCAGCTCATGGACGGACTCAGCCTATGGCAAGACCCTCTGCAGCCTCTGTGGCTCACCTGCCTACTCCCATTTTCATCAAAGTCCCTCCAGAAGCTCTCCAAGGCTGAGAGGAGGCAGACTGGTACAGCGCAGGGCTATGGGACCAGACACCTGGACACAAATCCTGGCTCCTCCTCTTATCAGTTGTGTGTCTTTAGACCAACTACTTAAATTTCTGTGCCTCAGTTTCCTGTTGTAAGGACAATGGCGGTTCCTTGATCAGAGTTATTTTCAGAATTAAGTGGAATAATGTACATATAGTGTTTAGCATAAAGGAAGAATGAATGGAAGCTGGGCAAAAGAACAGGGAAGAAAACCATAATATAATGGACTTTGGCCATGGAACCCATTCTGTCCAAGGCACTCTGACATAATACTTACCCATCACTTACTTTGCACTTTATTTCCACAGTCTCACATTTCCCATTCACATTTTACAGATGAAGAATGTAGTACCCACGGAGTGTTGGTTACCTGTCCAGTGCAGCAAGACTAGTTAATGACAGAAGCTGGGATAAAACCCATTTTATCTGACTCTGAGGTCCAGGTTATTTTTATATTCCCTGCTAGGGCAAACAGTGGTTTTCAGTGCTTTGGGTGTTTGCCCAAAGCAGAGGAGGTTTCAGAACTCAGGACTGGGCCAAGAAAAGAAGCTGGGAACCAAAGGTTTTGGAGCTCATTGGCTAGAAGCTCCCCTCCTCTCCAACACCCCACTATCAGGTTAATCCCATGAGACTCAAGGAAGTCGGGTGACTTGCCTAGGATCATCAAGATGGTGAGGAATCATGAATGGAGCAGCCACATGTAACACCTAAGAATGTGGGCCCTGGTGTCTACCCAGACATTCATCCTGGCTGATGAAGTTCTTGGCAAGCTACTGAAGCCCTCTGTATGTACTTTAGTTTCCTCATTTCAAAATGAAGATAATACTAGTACCTGTTTCGTAGACTTTCTGTAAGGATTAAATGAGAAATAACATAAACAAACGCTTAGAAAAGGGCATGGCTGGGCATGGTGACTCAAGCCTGTAATCCCAGCACTTTGGGAGGCAGAGGCAAGAGGATTGCCTGAGCTCAGATGTTCAAGACCAGCCTGAGCAACATGGCAAGACCTCATCTCTACAACAGATCAAAAAATTAGGCTGGGTGCGGTGGCTCAAGCCTATAATCCCAGCACTTTGGGAAGCCGAGGTGAGAGGATTGCCTGAGCCCACGGGTTTGAGACCAGCCTGGGCAACATGGTGAGACCTCATCTCTACAATAAATCAAAAAATGAGCTAGGCATGTGCCTGTGGTTCCAACTACTTGGAAGGCTGAGGCTGAAGGATCACCTGAGCCCAGCAGGTCAAGGCTGCGGTGGCTGGGAGCGTGCCACTGTACTCTAGCCTGGGCAACAGAGTGAGACTCCAACTCAAAAAAATAATATATATATATATTAGCTAGGCGTGGTGGCACATACCTCTGGTTCCAGCTACCTGGAAGACTGGGATGGAAGGATCACCTGAACCCAGCAGGACGAGGCTGTGGTGCCATGAGCATGCCACTGCTCTCCAACCTGGGCGACAGAGTGAAACTCCGACTCAAAAAAAAAAAAAGGAAGAAAAGGAAAGAGTCTGGCACATTGTAAGTGCACATTAAATGTTAGATACAAAAATAATGAATACAATAAAAAATAATGTATACATACAATATATATTATTATTATACTGTTGCTGAACTGAAGCAGTGCAAAAAAATAATGCCTAATTAGCTGGGCATTGTGGCGTGCACCTGTAGTTCTGGCTATTTGAAAGGCTGAGACGAAAGGATCTCCAGAGTCTAGTGGGTTGACGCTGGGGTGGCCATGAGCATGCCACTGCACTCCAGCCTGGGTGATGGAGTGAGACTCCAACTCAGAATAATAATAATAATAATAATAATAATGCCTAGTGTTTTCCTTCCCCCAGCCTAGAATTATTTCTATTCATCCTTAAAACCACTCTGGAAAGAAAAGGTCAAGTTCTCCATCCCCAGTCCACAGATGAAGAAACAAGCCCAAGGATGTTGAGGGCCTTACCTGTGATAACCCAGAAAATTAGTGACAGGTGCAGTCTCGCAATCTAGTCCCCATTTTTGCCTCATTGTGGCAACCCCACATCCCCAACAGTGTATACTGAGCCCCTTCTAAGAACTAAGGCTCTGTGCTGGATTCTGGGATACAGTGCCCAGAGGGTCAAGGAAGGCCTCATGAAGGGTGATGCCATTAAGCTGGGTTATGAAGAAGGAGTGGGGGGTTGCCTGGGGGGCTCCTGGCTCTGGGCCTGATCCCAAGGAGGCAAAGTCACTCAGCCTGAGCCCTTGGACCCTACTCTCTCCCCTTTTCTGAACACTCATGCTTCTCCCTGCCCTGCTCAGGACCCTTCCATCAGTGACTCCTGCCCTCTCCTTTAACCCCAGCACAGAAAATTCAACTGAGCGCCAAAGTTCCTAGTCATTTATCATGAGACTAAGTCCAAGTATAGATTCCTTTAGGTCCCAACTCCTGGTTCCACTGCAACCTTGCCCACCAAACTGCCGCAGGACAGTCAGCCTCAAAGTTGGTCCCAGGTCCCTGGGTCCAGGCCTCACTCCAATGTTGGGTCATTTATCATCCCTGGACCTCAGTATATGAAGTGGTCATTCCCTTGTTCATCCATGCAACCATCCGTCCATTCATCCATTTATTCTATGCCTACCCACTCACTCATTCATCAGCCCACCCACCTATCCATGGAACCATCGATTCATCCATCCACACTTCAACTGATTCAACCACCCACCCACTCACCCATCCATATACCATCCACGCTTCCAATCATCCAATTTAACGATAAGACCCTATGTTGACCACAGAAATAGAAATACCAGGCCCTCTTTTCTCAAAACACTCCTAGATTCGTCTCTTTCCCTCCCTAACTCTCAAGTCATATAGGGTAGGTATGTGAGACGCAAATAAGAAAATTGTTTAGGAGAAAAGAATGAAGTTTATTGTTGCACCTGTGCACTATTGTATCAGAGTCTGGAAACCCCATGCCCCACTAATTTCTTCAGGGCCCCACAGAAGTGTCATCAGTCCTCAGCCTGTCCCTAGGATTCCCCTTGGCTCTAATTTCATACCCCAGGGATGTCAAGGGCTGACCTAAACTAGAAAGATTTCCAAGAAAATGGGGAAGAAGAAGGAGTTTATAAACATAATTGCTGCCAAGACTGAAGAGCACCACTGGAACTGTTTTCTGTCAGTAATGGCAGTAGCATCTCAGCACCAGGGATATATGGGGAGATGTTCTGGTCCCAAGTCTGTCACCACCTAGCTGTATGACTTTGAGTAAATCCCTGCCATTCTCTGGACCTCAATTTCCCCACCAGCGCAGAGTGAGGTTCTGTAGGCCTTCCCAGTTTTGAGGTGGTCACTTCCCTCTCGGTTCTTGCTTCCCTTCCAGCCCGGGTGGGCCTGCTTCTCTGACAATGGGGCCTCTCTGACCAGCCCACACACAAGGAGCGGTAGTAGATGACGTGGTTGGCGTCCATGGCCCTGAGTCCTCTGGCTATTCAACCCCCTCCCCTGACACAAACAACCCTCAGTGGCCTCCCCCTCCCGCCCCCCAGAATCTGGGCACAGCTGGGGCCTGCTTTACCCTGACCACTCCATGAATCACCCCTCTATGGTCCCCGGGGGTGTGGTTCGGGGAGCATCCTACGCCCCACGCAGGGTGAGGGCCAGAATCTCGGCCCTCAAGCAGGCAGTGTCCACAGGAACAATGGGGGCCTGTGGCTAACAGCCGAAATGCAGCCATTGTCCTGCCCTGGCCCCCAACCCCAAGGCCTCAGGTCCCCAGGCTGGGCAGGCTGGCGTGGGTCGGTGCGTCAGGCACTCGTGTGCCAGGGCCTGCCGCTTCCCCTCTTTGGGGAGGCATGCGGCTAGGTTGATGGACCATACCCTACCTCCACATCCAGCCTCACAAAGAATCCCATGCACAGGGTTAGGAGAGGTTTGATGGGACCCGACCAAGGAAGCTATGCTTTCGACCCACCCATCCTGGGAGTACTTGAAGCAGCCTCTCAGAAAGGGACCGAACAGCTCTGAGACCCCAGCGATATACATCCCAGGAGGGAGGGGGACCACATTAGAATAATGCAGGATTCGAGTGGGGTTGCTATAGCGACGTATTAGGGCAATACATCTAGGGAGCCCAGGCCCCTTGGTGATGTATGGCTCTACTCAGCTGTGGGGAGCCGGAGGAGGGGACCTGTCCTGCCCCGCCCCTCCGAGGGAAGAGCAGATACCAAACATTCTCTTCATTGAGAGAGAACATTTGCCCTGGACTCCAAAAATAGGCATCTCAGAATCCTGTCAAGACTGAGAGACGCCCTGCCAACCCAGCCTCCAACATCCCACTTCCGTCCATGTTCAACTCAGCCTAAACCTCAAATCCCAGCTCTGACCTCAGCCTCAGCCCCCACCTGTACCCCATTCCCAACCTCAGCCCCAGTTGTTCATGCTAAGCCTCTATCTTAGCCCTTTCAGGCCCCTGTCCTTTCTGCTACATTGCTAAGGACCAGTCCCATGCTGTCTCCCTCAGTATCTGATGGGATTCAGAGGATGCTATCTGAGGGGGTCAAAGAAGAGAACAGAGCGGGAGGAGGTGGGATCTTCCAGAAACACTCCTCAGTCAAACCACTCGAAGCAGTTAATTTGCAAGAAACCCAGAAAGTAAGTATGAGGGCACATGTGCTGTCCCCTCTCACCCAGAGACCTCCTCATGCCAGTGTCTGGGCACCCCACTCTCATTTAATCCCTGGCCTGGGAATTTCGCTTTCTTCCACATGACCTCAGGCCACCAAAAGTGTGTATGGGTAGATTAGCCCTAATGGAAAAAGATTGAATGGGACTCGCAGCCAAAGAGGACTCATCAAAACAATTTCACATAATATTTGTAATGAGGCCAGGCACGGTGGCTCACGCCTATAATCCCAGCACTTGGGGAGGCTGAGGTGAGACGATTGCCTGAGTTCACAGGTTCAAGACCGACCTGGGCAACTTGGCAAGATCTCATCTCTACAATAAATCAAAAAAGTAGCCAGGCGTGGTGGCACATGCCTATAGTTTCAGCTACTTGGAAGGCTGAAGTGGAAGGATCACCTGACCCCAGCAGGTCGAGGCTGCGATGGCCGGGAGCAGGCCACTGCCCTCCAGCCTGGGTGACAGAGTGAGACTCCAACTCAAAAAAAAAAAAAAAATATTCGTAATGAGAGGTGACAAAGTCAGGCCATGGGCTTCCTTTCCAACCGCTGTATCAAGCTATTAGTACCAGTTTGCCCCATCTCTGAAGTCCTGGACCTCAACCCCCTGGAAGCTTCAGAGGAAGATTCTCTTGAGATAACCCCCTTTGCTACATCCACCTTAGCATATTGATGAGGGAGCAGGAGGAAGAACAGATAAATCACTTCAGTAATCACAAGTGTGCTTATGAGTATATCCTTGTCTATCTTGACTTTCCCACTGTGTACCTGTCTGTGTATAACTCTTATTGCTTCATGTGTGTAAGTATACACATTCCTTGCTTCCTCACTGATGGTTAATTGTAGTACATTCAAAAGACTACAATAATTGCACAACTCAGAGAAGACTTTGCTTTCCTTTTGAAAGTGTCACTCTGGCTCTGTCACTTTGTTCTTTTTTTTTTTTTTTTTTGTGATTTGGAGTCTCACTCTGCCACCCAGACTGGAGTGCAGTGGCTGCTCCCAGCCACCGCAGCCTTGATCTGCTGGGCTCC
>NW_007256150.1:9487-12496 GCF_000164805.1 Carlito syrichta | reverse complement strand
ATCCATTCACCTCAGCCTCCCAAAGGCGCGGAATTACAGGCTGAGCCACCAAGCCCAACTGGCTCTGTCACTTTGAAAGTCACAGCTCTGGCTTAAGCTCTGAGCTTGATGTTACTGACCACAGAAGTTGCCTTCTTCCACCAGCAGAGGATACAGGTCAAAGGACAAGACAGAATAGGGGTACTGCTCTCCCCAGGAGCATATGCATCCACCCCACCAAGGCACACACATGCAGAGACACACATGCACATATACTGTGGCCCCATCCCTGGTGTTGTCCCCACAATGGAATAAACTTGGTTTTTAATCCCTGATTGGAAAAAACCAAGAAAGGGTGTTTCTTCAGACACCATCTTTCATCCTCTGTATGTCTCCCTTCTCTCATTCACACACATGCACGCTCACATACAAATACACAATATACACATGCTCTCACATGTGGCAAAGAGAAAGACTGAAAGAAGGTAGGTGGAAGACAGAGTGTGTGTGCCCAGAGGGCAGTTACTGGGGTGGAGGTGGCAGGGTGCCCAGGGCATGGAGTGGGCAGGAGACTTCATGGCTTCCTCTCTTCCCTAGCCAGCGAGCAAAGGTCAGCCCAGGCAGCTCAGCCACGTGCAGTCTACCCACCCCCGGGTCAGGTCATGTGAGACCAGGACCAAAGCCTCATCAAAATTCTATTGTCTTCCAGAGCCCAGCCTTGTGCAGAACCCAACAAGCCCCCTCCAGACCAAGACTGGTTGGTGGCCCTCCAGAACATTTGGATCCCCCCTCAGATACCCTCTGAGGGAGTCCTCAATTCCTGCCTTGAAGATAAACCGGGTAACATTCAGCCAGATCCGAGTCCTGTTTGGGACTTTACATCCCCTCCTGAGAAACAGGAAGAAGCCAGTCTTCCATTTGCTTAGAGAATGCCTAGGATGAGGAGTGGGAGCAGGGACAAGAAGGGACCTCTCTCGTTCCCTCTGAGGACCACATATGCCATCCCATGCCACCTCCCTGCCCATTCCCCAGATGCTCGGGGGGAAGAGCACACAGCAGAGAGGGCCAAAGCATGGCCCTGAAGGTCATCTTGCACGTCAGCACTGGGACAGGCCCCAGAGCCCCTTGCGCTCTGGCTCCCAGCCTGGACCACAACACAGGCTCTATTGACTCCTGTGCGCCCTCTTTCCCAAGATGCACACAAAGCCATGGGCTCGTGGTTCCTGCCCACAGGCCCCTGATCCCCCAGGACCCACCCCGGGAAGAAGGCCAGAGCTGGCTGGCTGGCCACAACTCCCCAGGGACTGGCAGGAGGGATGGATAATGCACCTACGCAAGAATCTCCTGGGTCTGGACTGAAAGACCTTATGGCTGACCTCTAGGAACTGTTCTACCCAGCCTGGAATGCAGTCAAAGCCCTTGGGGACCGGACTAGGACAGATTCTCTGCCAGTGCCATCTCTACCCACCCTTAATCCTATTTATACCTTGCAAAAACAAGGACACCTACCCCTGCCACCAAGACTAAACCTGGAGCAGAGCCACCCTGGCCCACCCTCTGTCTCCCACAGAGGAAGTCAGGTGGGGAAAGATGCTTGTGTCTGGGGGAGGGGAACTGGAGGAAAGCTGGGACTGAGAAGCTGCAGCCCCTCTGGGGGCTCTAGTAAGGGGAGGGCTGCCCCAGCAGGATGACAGAGAGATGATTAAACCCACAGAGAAGATTGATAAGGGAGCTAAACAGCTGCAACTCTGCAAGGTGGGCTGGGACAAATCTCATCTTGTCCTGGCAGCGCTCAAAGCACTGGGGGGCTGGGCCAGCCTGACTGAGCTCATGACCTACACAAGCTCCAAAGCAGGAAGGGGGGCTTGGGTGGAGGGCCGCTCCCCGCTTCCTCCCCAGAGCCCAGCACCCATTCCTGCCACCCCAGAGCTCCCTCTCTGCATGACACCCACCAGCACCTGGACAGTGTGCCCCTTCTCACCAGTACCCCTTCACCCACAGCGTCTCTGCCTCAGCTCTCACTCTCGTTATTATTAGATGTGATTTACAGCGGAAACGCTGAGTCAGACAAACCAAGACTCCCCAGACAGAGGTGGTGGGAGAGAGGAGAGTCCAGGGGAGGTGGCCCTCACTGGGTGGGGTCCTTGGGAAAGAGATGAACACGTGGACCCCAGCTTCCAGGATGAATAGGAAGTTTGCCTCTCTGGTTTCTCCTGTCTGCCCCAGACCCAAGATCTTCACCTGGGACTCCTGAACATGCAGACCCCTTTTCTGACTTCCACCTAGTCTCAGCCCTGGTCCTATCAGCCTCTGACTTTTCTCTGGCAAGTGTGAGAAAAGAGCTCAGGGATCCTGAGGCCAGGAAGCAAGGTGGTTCTGCTAGGCTGTTTCCTCACACCAAGACTCACGGTTCAGAAGGCAGCCTCTGATTCCTGGAGATGGGGAGAGGCAGGAAGAGTGCATTGCAGGGATCCCAATCTCCGCTCCCCACCACTCCACAAACAGAAACACAGGCACTGTATGTTCCTGTGGGGGTCCAGAGACCCAAGAGCGCATGGAAAGCACACGTTTCTGCTTCCACCTTGTGAGGAAGAGCATAGTGGGCAGGTCTGTCTCCGCTCTCTGGGTCTCCGACTCCCTGGCAGGGAGGAACTGGGCATTGTTGCCAAAAATAAACGTTCCCTCTCCCGCTCCCTGGCTCCCAGCTCCGCTCATTAGGATGCGTGGCGTTTGGCTGCGGTCCCACACCTTGCAGCTCATTATAAATATGCAGTCGCTGCTGGCGCTACCCCAATCATCTCTGCAATCAGAGCTTTTAATTAGGTTAATTAAATTGTATCAAATCTCGCAGGGACGCAGTTCACTGATGCTGATGAGGCAGCCAAAACAGACCCCAGCTCCTCCGCTAATGAAGGCCGCTGCCTGCCTGAGCCGTGAGGGAGCAGGAGCGCATAATAAACGGGCGCGTCCTCTGAGAGGAGCTGCTGTCCAGCCTCTCCCCCCCCCCCCCCCCCCCCCCCCCCCCCCCCC
>NW_007256150.1:1330-9345 GCF_000164805.1 Carlito syrichta | reverse complement strand
CCCCACACACCCACACACACACACACACACACACACACACACACACACACACATACAGCCCTGTCACCGTCCCTCTGATTGTCTTATTAGTAGCCAGAGAGGCCAGGCTGAGACTGGAAAGCCCATCCAGTCACTGCCTGCCTAGTCTCCATCTGCCATGAAGGCCATCTGCCCCTGGTGGGGGGTGGGGGGTGGTTTATAATGCTACCAGCTAGTAACAGGAGGGGATACTACCTCCAGTCTCCATGTGCCAGATGGACCCTGTGTCTTCCCACCTACCACTCCACCTAAAGAGCTCTCTCTGAGGGAGGGACACTTGTCCCAGACCTCCTGGGATCAAATTAGCTAGAGATGGGAGATGGCCTGTCCTTCCCTGGCCCCTCCCCACCCTGAGCAGACTGTCCCGTGCACTGGCAACCCATCTCTGGGCACCAGAGATCACAGACTCGAGCTGGAGGGCCCTGCAAACGTCTTCCTCTGCCTTTAAGCAGTAAGGCAGGTACTGCCACCTCCAAAGGGGCTGTCCCTAACACTCTATTTGGCCTGGTTCCAGCCCCCACCTCTTAACCCCACTGTCATCATTCTCAGTGTCTCTGAGCAGATGAGGAGAGAGGATGGGGAAATTTTCAGTGCTCTTGGGACAAGTTGTTTCTGCTGTAGAAGCTGGTTTTTTGGTTTGGAAAGGTTTTTTTTTTTCCACCCAGTAATGTGAAAACATGAAACCTGAAACCAACCCCCCACATTTGTCACCTCCAAGAAGCCTTTGGGGTAACTAGGAGAAAGCTGTAAATGAGTCAGGCTGATTCAGAGCAGGGGGGGCTGCCCAGCTGCCTCAGGCACCATGGTTTCATCAACACTTACGATTTGAGCATGGTCATCAGGTGACAGACACGGGGACAGGAAAGGGCTCCCTTCCCACCCTTTGCTTACCCCCAAACACAACAGTCCCCTGGATAAATTCCTCTTGTCTGGAAACAGCCTCTGGACCAGCCTCTCCTACCAGCCTGCAGGAGCACAAGGCCCCTGACTGCACCACCACCCTGGCACCAAGGGGTTTGCTCTTCTCCTATCAGGTGAAGCAGACAAGATGGACAGAGAGCAAGGTGTACATCTCAGAAATGCAGATTGGACAGGACTTCCCAAACGTGAAGATGATGCTTCCAGGAACAGGGAACAAGGAGATTCCGTATAGGAATTCTGAAAAGCAGAAGAGAATTTTTCCTCTGACCAGAGCAGTTAGAGAAGAACAAGCAGAAACACGAACTGGGCACCCCCTCTAGACTCCTAACTCTAAGCAGTGGACTTAGGAAAGGAAGCTCTGCCTGCCTTTGTTTCATGGCTTCTCTCTACTCCTTCCCTGTACTTTCCGCTGAGACAGCCCTACGGAGACCTGGCTGGCTAGAGAGAGCGCACCCTCTGACCCCAGAGGCAGCTGCCCAAGAAACCCACCGGCTCAGCCTCAGGATGGTATTTCAGGTCCGCCCTCAATTCCTCCATTCATCTGGGGCTTTGGACCAGGATTCCCGCCCAAGATTCGGCCTGCCCTTCCCCGATACCCAGTGCATGTGGCTCCGGAAACTAGGAGAGCTCGAGGGGGGTGCCCAACACCACACACCCACTTGCCTCACTGTCTCAAGTCCCAACAGGCTCTGGCCTCACCGGCCTCCACAGGTAGGCAGAGCGAGTCTGCGTATGTTGGCTGCCTTCCCTGCTGGAGGACGTGCAGCTCTAATTGTTCAGTGCCCCATAGCCAGCAGCTTAGAGAGAGACAGTGAGCTGTAAACAAATGCTCAAGACTGCACTGAGGGAGATCCATCCACTGTTGCTAGAACCACCCTATGGGAAATGTGGGGCTCTGACATACCTCCCTACATGATCCTCACTAGATATAGGAAAGGAAGCACTTTCCTGACCAGTCTTCCTCTTGAAGCCACACTAATCTCAAGTTTTTTGCATGGGAGCTCTCCCCTACGGCATTAAATTCAATAAACAAATGCACACTAAGTACCAGCTGAGTACAAGAAGGCTTCTGAGAAAAGCAGTGTGCCAAGTGGGTGGACACCAGCTCCCTGAGAACTAATCCCAGCGAAGGGGCAGCAGCTCCACCTGCTGGGCCCTTCTCCACTCGGACACCAGGAGTCAGTTCCTTCTAAATACATACAAAGTCGAGAAAAGGTTATTCTATTCCAGAATACAGCTAGGGCTTGACACTCTCGTGTTCTATTCAGAAGGGCCCTAAGATGTGGTAACCGACAAAGACTGATCCGGGGTCGCTGATTCTCTCTTAGACTAGAGGGTTCTGTGTCACCATGAAGCTACTCACTGCTTTCAAGACTTGGTGTGTCTGAAACCTGAACACCACAAAAGTCCCGACTCAGAGAAAAGCCCTCCACTTCCACAAGCCATTCACAGCCCCCTTGGCACGGCTAGAGCAATGCACCATCAACAGCCCAAACCACCCCCCAGTCCTAGATGGATGACGCCTAAGCAAACAATATTGTCCTCTTTCCAGGAAGCCAGGAGTCTTGGGTCCTACTGAACACCAAAGCAGCCACACCCTGGCTATTCTCAGAATCCATGGGGCAGCTAACCTCTTCTCTTAGAATCCTTGGGCCTCAGTGTAACAGCAATTCAGGACACCTAGCCTCATCCCTTCATAGTTCTCTGATTACCTCTAGCATAGAACTTATGGTACACCAAGAGGATGGATGTTCCTGCTCCGTCTGGCCAGTGTACATGCCACTTCAAGTGTCACTGTGCCCATGTACCACAAGGTGTATAGATATACCTGTGGCCTGAGCTGTTATGTGTCTTGTGCTTCTGTTAACATGAGAGGCAATGAAGCATGTGTGGTTGCTTTGTGTGGACGTATGCTTCCTGAAGACATTGAGGTACATTCCGTATCCTCTCCTACCTTCCAACCCAACAGGGGCAAGAGACAGAATCAGAGCAGCTATACCCATCTGTATGTCCCAAGATCAGATCACAGCTTAGTCTGTTCACTCCTCTGTCCAACATCACTGTGATGAGTCTCTTCCCTTGGGACTTGAGTCTCCTAAGACTATCAGCATTAACTAATCTCAGCACCCCCTGAAAGGATTGCGCACACAGGCTGGGAAGCACTTCTTAAAGGCAAAAGTAACTGGCTTCTGCTCCCTTGGCCTTTCTTCCTGTTTTTCAGGGCCCCCAGATCTGAATTCCACTGAGTACAGCCTGGGGAAACAGGTTTTCATTCTAGGCCTGTTCAGGAACCTAATAATCATGGGCACTTATTAAGTATTAGCAATAATTTTGGGGCCAGGCATGGTGGCTCACGCCTATAATCCCAGCACGTTGGGAGGCCAAGGTGAGAGGACTGCCTGAGCCCACGGGTTCAAGACCAGCCTGAGCAACTTGCTGAGACATCATCTTTACAAAAAAATCAAAAAATTAGCTGGGCGTGGTGACACACGCCTGTAGTACTTGGAAGGCTGAGGTGGAAGGATCACCTGAGCCCTACAGGTCGAGGCTGCAGTGGCCGTGAGCGTGCCACTGCACTCCAGCCTGAGCAACAAAGTACAACTCCAGCTGAAGAAAAAAATAGTAATTTCTTTTTTTTAATCCTTAAAATCCACACACAGGCTGGGTGTGGTGGCTCAGCCTGCAATCCCAGCACTTTGGGAGGCCGAGGCGAGAGGACTGCCTGAGCCCCTGGGTTCGAGACCAGCCTGGGCAACTTGGTGAGACCTCGTCTCTACAATAAATCACAAAAACTAGCCAGACGTGGTGGCGTGTGTCTGTAGTTCCAGCTACTTGGAAGGCTGAGGCGGAAGGGTCACCTAGGTCCAGCAGGTGTAGGCTGTGATGCCATGAGTGTGCTACTGCACTCCAACCTGGGTGACAAGAGTGAGACACCAACTCAAAAAAAAAATACACACAGCTGTTCCCTCTACCACATTGTTCTAAGCATGCTCAGTCCTGCCCTGACTGGCCAGCCTACAATCCCCATGTAGGCAGGTGAGGGAAAGACCCTGGGAAGAGAAGGAAGCTGCCCATCACACCCTGGGGTCCATATTCCTAGGGTAAAAGACTATACCATGCCATTCACAGCCTAAGAATCATAAGTTGACACAGAGTGCAGATGGCAGGAACAGAGTCAGGTGTATTCTGATTTGAGCTTCATCAGTAAAGCTGGGTTCCTAGTTACAAGAGTGTCTATCTTCTTTTTCCACTTTCTATAAAGTAGAAAAAATTCCTCCTTGGATAACTTACAAAGCAACCTGGATAGCCAATAAAAGAATGAATGAGAATATCAGTTTATCTACTAGGTAAAACACCATGCAATCATCAAAAACAATATTTATTTTAATTTTAACTGTGATCATATGTTACTTTCTAAAATTTTGTGGTGTAACAAAATGGAAGAGATACCGATTTAATTAAGAAGTAAAACATAAAACTGTTTACTATAATTACAACTATAAAACAAAAAACATAGACAAAAACTAACATGTACCTTTACAAAACGGAGGAAATAAGCTCAAATGCTCATAGTAATTGCTCACCTCTACAGCTCTAGCTCCTAGCACAGTTAAGTATCCAATAAATACTTGTTCTTGAAATTTAAGCATCAGAATTAGGAATTAATTAATCCATTTTCCAAATTTGCTGTAATATTCTATAACTTTCTAATTTTAAAAAATGACGTATATAAAAATAAGACTGATTCCACAATCCAAAAACAATTAACAGAGGAAAACAGAGGGAAAGGGAAGTTAATGTTGATAGAAAGACATCAAATGTCAAATCAACAATAAGTTATGGTTACAAACCAAAAAATCATGCCATTTGAACTGATGGAATTTGAAGTTACAAAAAAAAATATTTTTCAATGTGGAATGACAGGGCTTATCTATAACATGTCAACGTTTTCGACGACTCTGAAATTTGTAAATAGCTGGGGAGTTTACTGTTCCTTTCTTCACCTTCACCTTCTGAGTTTTATCCTACAAAAGATAAAAAGATGATCAATAAACAGTAGGAGAGGGTTTTTTAAATTAAAAGATTAATAAACTATCTATTAGAAAACCCCATTTCAGCCCTTCTCAGAGTTCAGAAGAGACACATTCCTACTGTCCTAGGCATCCACTGTATGCAAGGAATTAACTTCTCCCCTAGGTACTAGGTACTAGCTGTGTACAGTCTAGGGCAAATTGAGAAGAAAGGTGCTCACATAGTTTTTTTATTTAAAATTATAATTTTAATTCTCTCACGGAACCCCAGTTGAGAAAGGCTGACCTAAATGATCTGCAAAGCTAAAATCTGACATTTAAAGGAATGATAATAATATGAAAGAGGCATCTTATATTCCTTAGCTCTGCTATTTAACTAGACAATGTTGTCTATTTTTAAACACCAGTGAGTGACATGCACTGTTTTGTTAACCTGTTTAAATGTTACGGGAGCTGCTCATAAGCTATAAAGTTCATATGCTACTCGATCCTACCCTTTGCTATTCCAAAGCACTGACTAATAAACCCCTTATTACCTTCTTAATCAAGGGACATTTCAACACTGTCAGGGTAACAGACACTGGCTCAAAATACTGCCCCTGAGGAGCAGACATTTTCACCGGGGTTGATTTACACACAGCTGAAATCCAGTCTAAGTTAAGACCTTTACAAGAAAGAAAGAAAGAAAAAAAAAAGAAGCCTAAGGTTCTCTCCTCACCAGAAGATCTTTGCGTGTTTGAATTTTCTGTGCAATAACGAACAATTTCTTCTCTCGCTCAATCCTCTGTGTCAGGCAGTTATATTGCTTTTGCCTTTCTTTAGCTATTTGCTGCAGAAGAAACACATATATTTTCAATAAAACAATTAACAGGACAAAAATGAATAAGAAACTAATTCTTTTTTTAAGTTGGAGTCTCACTCTATCGCCCAGACTGGAGTGCAGTGACACGCTCCCGGCCACTGCAGCCTCGACCTACTGGGCTCCAGCAATTCTTCTGCCTCAGCCTTCCAAGTAGCCGGAACTACCGGTGCGCGCTACCACACCTGGCTAATTTTTTTTTGATTTATTGTAGAGAAGAGGTCTCGCCAAGTTGCCGGGGTGAGTCTCGAACCCAAGGACTCAAGCAATCCAGAAACTAATTCTTAATCCACTTAAGCCCAAATGCGTAAATGGTTTCATCAACTCCTGCATTTTTCCAGAATCAACATAATATGATTACTACAAAGTTGCCCCTTTTAGGAACATCACATTCTGGAGCTGAAAGGAACCCTGCAGACTATCTTATCAGAAACTGACATCTATGAATGCAGATGAGGCCCAGAGAAGAAAACCAGCTGGCCCAAGGACACATGGCTCACCTGGAGCAAAGCCAGGACTGTCCCCATGTTTCACAGATCCCAGGAATCCTCCCACTACAACACTAACCTCTTTCAGTCTCTGTGTGAGTGCCTGGGACATGTGAGATGATGGCAGGAAGGAAGCAGCATTGGAAACCCTACACAAAGTGAAGGAAGTGCAGGAGAAGGCTTCTTTGGCAGTGAGCTGGTAACTGAGACTCTTAGAACTCACAAAACAGAGGATTTTTTTCAGCAGAAACAGACCTAAGCATTTTCACTGCTTATGACTCCTCAAAAACCAGTGGGGCCCTTAAACCTTGGGGAGTCATAAACCTCTGAGAAACTGATTAAAGCTTTGCATTCTTTCTTGAGATTAATGTATACACATTTGTACCAATTTGTGTAAGCACTCTGGGAGGCTGAGGCGGGAAGATCACTTGAATCCAGGAGTTCGAGACCAGCCTGGGCAATATAACAACACCTCATTATCTATTAAAATAAATAAATAACCAAAAACCCCTACAAATTTGTGCAAGCATTACACCTATTTGCACATAATTTCAGCGTGGGGAGGGGGTGTTCACAGACCTCCCAAAGCCCATTCATGGATTGTCTACCCCAAGGTACAGACTAAATTCCCTTGCAATCCATCCACCAGTAGTCTCTTAATAAAATTAATTTTGCTTGAAACAAAATCCAAAGAAATAATACTACTAGACAAAAATGGCAGAATCCAAACCTTCTTAACTTTTCAAAAGCTATGTTAGAGTGAACTCTTCTACATAAGAGTTTGGAATACTAATCTCTCACAGTATCTGAGACAGGAGTTTGGAATACTAATCTCTTTAGGGACTACCACAATACTTAAGAAGTGTCAGTGACACAGCTAATTGAAAATACAACTGATTGACCAACAGGGGTTATCACAAGAACACGTAAGCTGCTGCCACAGCTAGAAGTGTTACCTATATAGAGGAGAATATTACTGGGCCTCAGACTTCAACAATTCACTGATTTTAGCACAGTCTTACATCAGTGGTTTCAGACAGCTTTTGTTTTCACTTTAGTGCACAGACTGTCAAATTTATGGGATTACCCAATATAGTCAAACTAATTAGGGGTATTTATATTACTAAAGCAAGTTTAGCTGCCTCTGAGCTAGAGAAAACTGCTGTGAAATTAAACATTGGAAGCAAAACTGATGCGGTGTAAATGATTCAAATCAAAACAGAACAGCTGTCTGCCTGAAACACATTGACAGCGTTTTTTTTTTTTTTCCAATGAATCAGTCAGAAGTGAGAGTTCAACTCCAGAGGCTTTGAGGAAAAGCATGTCTTCTGCACAACCCAGTTACAGTGATGAAAATCACCATAAGGAAAAGTCAGTACAAAATTCTGGTTACAGGTACATGATATGAGAGAACTTTTGATATGTGTATTCACTGCTAAAGGTTCAATATCAAAGTATAATAAATCCTTTAATCTTCAGTATCCCCTCCTTCCTCTGCATTTTAAAAACGTTGGCATCTGTCCCAAGCATTAAAAGCACAAAGCACAGGGTCAAAACGGATTTAAACCCAGATCCTGAGGCCAGAACCACTGTACCACACATCCTCCAATCTTAGAAACCAAGGAACCCAGCTGAGTGCAGTGGCTCACACTTGTAATCTCAGCACTTTGGGAGGCC